>NW_027203160.1:600000-825000 GCF_024711535.1 Dipodomys merriami | reverse complement strand
AGTTAAAATGAGGGTTATGATTATGGTTATGGTTAGGTTTATGTTTAGGGTTAGGGTGGGGGTTAGGGTTAGGGTTTGGTTTATGTTGAGGCTGAGGCTGAGGATTAGGGTTAGGTTTAGGGTTAGGGTTTGGGTTAGGTTTAGGTTTAGGGTGAGGTTTAGGGTTAGGGTTAGGGTGAGGGTTAGGTTTAGGATTAGGGTTAGGTAGAGGGTGAGTGTGAGGGTTAGGTTTAGGGTTAGGTTTAGGATTAGGTTTAGGGTGAGGGTTAGGGTTAGGTTTTGGGCTAGGGTGAGGGTGAGGCTGAGGATTAGATTTTGGTTTAGTGTTAGTGTTAGTGTTAGGGTTAGAGTTACAGTGAGGGTTATGGTTAGGTTTAGGGTTAGGTTTAGGGTTAGGCTGAGGGTGAGTTTGGGTGTGTGTATTAGGGTTAGGGTTAGGGTTAGGGTTATTGTTTGTGGTATGGTGAGCGTTAAGTTAGTGGTGAGGGTGAGGCTGAGGGTGAGGGTTATGGTTATTGTTAGGGTTAGAATTAGTGTTATTGTTAGGGTTAGCGTTAGAATTACGGTGAGTTTGAGGATGGGGGTGAGGGTTACGGTTAGGGTGAGGTTTATGGAGAGTTTTAGCGTTAGGGTTAGGGTTAGGATGAGGGTCATTGTGACGTTTATGGTTAGAGTTAGCGTTAAGGGGAGAGTTACGGTGAGGTTTAGGGTTAGGGTTAGTGTTAGGGTTAGGGTGAGAGTGAAGTTTAGGTTGAGGTTTCTGGATAGGGCTAGGTTTAGGATTAGGGTTAGGGTGAGGGTGAATGTGGGGCTGAGTTTAGGGTTAGGGTGATGGTTGGGGTTAGGGTTAGTGTAATTGTTAGGGTTAGGGTTAGAGTTACGGTGAGGGTGAGGGTGCGGGTGAGGTTTAAATTTAGGGTTAGGATGGGGTTTAGTGTTAGGGTTAGGGTTAGGATGAGGGTGAGGTTTAGGGTTAGATATATGGTTAGGGGGAGGGTAGGGGGAGGGTGAATGTGAGGGTTAGGGTTAGGGTTACGGTTAGGCTTAGGGTTAGGATGAGGGTTAGGGTAAGTGTGAGGGTTAGGGTTAGGGTTAGGGTGAGAGTTAGGATTCGGGTTAAGTTTATGGTTAGGGTGAGGGATAGGGTTAGGGTTAGGGGGAGGGTGAGAGTTAAGCTTAGGGTTAGGGTTAGGGTTATTGTTAGTGTTATGGTTATGGTTAAGTTTGTGGTGAGGGTGAGGATGATGGTGAGGTTTATGGTTTCAGAGTTAGAGTTACTTTGAGGTTGAGGGTGAGGGTGAGGTTTAGGGTTAGAGTTAGGTTTAGGGGGACTGTTAGGGTGAGGTTAAGGGTTAGGGTTAGTGTTAGGTTTAGGGTGAGGGTGTGGTTTAGGTTGAGATTTAGGGATAGGGTTAGGTTTAGGATTAGGTTTACTGTTAGGGTGAATGTGAGGGTTAGGGCGAAGGTTAGTGTTAGGCTGAGGGTGAGATTGATGGTGAGGGTTAGGTTTAGGGTGAGGGCTAGGGTTAGGGTTATGTGGAGGGTTTGGATGAGCTTTAAGGTTAAGATTAGGGTTAGGGTGAGGGCTAGGGTGAGGGTGAGTTCTAGGGTTAGGTTTAGGGTGAGGGTTAGGATGAGGGTTAAGGTTAGGATTAGGGTTAGGATTAGGGCTAGTGTGAGGGTTAGGGTGAGGGTTAGGGTTAGGGTTAGGGTGAGGGTGAGTGTGAGGCTTAGGGTGAGGATTAGGCTTAGGGTTAGGGTGAGGGTTAAGTTTAGGGATTGGGCTAGGGTGAGTGTGAGGATGAGGATTAGGGTTAGGTTTAGGTTTAGGGTTATGTTTAGGTTTAAGTTTAGGTTTAGGGTTAGGGTTAGGGTGAGAGTGAGTGTAAGTGTTAGGTTGAGGGTTAAGCTTAGGCTTATAGTTAGACTGAGGGTGAGGGTGGGGGTGAGGATTAGGGGTAGGGTGATTTTTCTGGTTAGGGTTAGTGTTATTGTTATGGTTAGGTTTAGAATAACAGTGAGGGTGCATGTGCGGGTGAGTGTTAGTGTTAGGGTGAAGTTTAGGTTTGGGTTAGGGTTAGAGTTAGGTTTAGGGTGAGGGTGAGGTTTAGGGTTAGAATTACGGTTCGGGTGAGGGTTAGGTTGAGGTTTAGGGTTAGTGTTAGTGTTAAGGTTAGGTTTACGGTGAGAGTTAGGGGGAGGGTTAGGGTTAGGATTAGAGTTAGGGTGAGGGTGAGTGTGTGTGTTAGGGTTAGGTTTAGGGTTAGGCATAGGGTTAGGCTGAGGGTGAGGTTGAGGTGAGGGTTAGGATTAGGTTGAGGGTTAGGTTTAGGTTTAGGGTGAGGGTGAGGATGAGTGTTAGGCTTATGGTGAGGGTTAGGATGAGGGTTAGTTTTAGGATTAGGGTTAGGGTGAGGGCTATAGTGAGGGTGAGGTTTAGGGTTAGGGTTAGGGTTAGGGTTAGGATGAGTGTGAGGTTTAGGGTTAGAGTTAGGGTTAGGGTGAGGCTGAGGATGAGGGTTAGGTTTAGGGTTAGTGTTAGATTAAGTGTTAGGGTGAGGGTGAGGGTTAGGCTAAGGGTTAGGATTAGGATTAGGGTAAGTGTTAGGGTGAGTCTGAGGGTTAGGGTTAGGCTTAGGTTTAGGCTTCGGTTTAGGCCGAGGGTGAGGGTGAGGGTGAAGGTTAGGGTTAGGTTGAGGTTTAGGGTTAGGGTTAGGGTGAGATTTAGGGTTCAGCTTAAGTTTAGGGTTAGAGTGAGGGTTATGGTTAGTCTTACAGTGAGCATGAGAGCTAGGGTAAGTTTGAGGGTTAGGATTAGGGTTAGGTTTATTGTGACGGTTAGGGTTAGAATTAGGGTGAGGGTTAGGATGAGGATTAGGGTTAGGATTAGGGTTAGGGTGCGGGATAGTGTGAGGTTGAGGGTTATGATTAGTGTTAGGGTGAGGATTAGGTTTAGGGTTAGGGTTAGGGTGAGGGTTAGGATGAGGGTTAGGGTTATGGTGACATGAGGGTTAGGGTTAGGGTTTAGGTTAGGGTTAGAATTAGTGTTAGGTTGAGGGTGAGTGTTAGGATTAAGGTTAGGGTTAGGGTTAGGTTTAGGTTTAGGGTTAGGATTAGTGTTAATTTTAGTGTTAGAGTTACAGTTAGGGTGAGGCTGAGGGTGAGGTTGAGGGTTAGGTTTGGGGTGACGTTTATGGTTATGGTTAGGATTATGGTTATGTTGAGGGTGAGTTTTAGGGTTAGATTTAGGGTTAGGGTGCGGGTTATGTGGAGGGTTAGGATTAGGGTTAGTGTGAGGGTTAAGGTTAGGGTGAGGGTTAGATTGAGTTTTAGGGTTAGGGTGAAGTTTAGGGTTTGGATTTGGGTTAGGGTGAGGGTGAGTGTGAGGGTTACGGTTAGGTTTGGGCTTAGGCTGAGGGTGAGGGTGGGGTGAAGGATTAGGTTTAGGGTGATGGTTAGGATTAGGGTTAGTGTTGGATAGGGTGAGGGTGAGGATTAGGGTAAGGCTTAGGATTAGTCTTAGGGTTAGACTGAGTGTGAGGTTGAGTGTGAGGGTTAGGGTTAGGGTGATGTTTAGGTTTACGGTTAGGGTTAGGGTTAGGATGAGTTTTAGGGTTACAGTAAGGGTTAGGGTGAGGATGACAGTAAGGGTTAAGGTCAGGTTGAGACTGAGGGTGAGGGTTAAGATAAGGGTGAGGGTTAGTGTTAGGATTAGGGTGGGGTTTAGGGTTAGGGTTAAGGATAGGGTTAGGTGGAGGGGGAAGTTTAGGGTTAGATACAGGGTTAGGGGGAGGGTTAGGGGGAGGGTTAGGGTTAGGGTTTGTGTTAGGGTTAGGGTGAGGGTGAGGGTTAGTTTTAGGGTTAGGGTTAAGGTGAGGTTTAGGGTTAGTGTTAGGGTTAGGGTTTGGTTTAGAGTTATGGTGAGGGTGAGGGTGCGGGTGAGTGTGAGGGTTAAGGTTAGGTTTCAGGTAAGGCTTGTGGTTAGGCTTAGGTTTAGGCTGAGTGTGAGGGTGGGTTTGAGGGTTAGGGTTAGGTTGAGGTTTTCGGATAGGGTTATAGGGAGTGTTAGGATGAGGGTTAGGGTTAGGATTAGGGTTAGGTTGAGGGCTAGGGTGAAGGTGAGGTTTAGGGTTATGGTTAGGTTGAGGTTTAGGTTTAGGGTTAGGGTTAGGGTTAGGTTGAGCGTGGGGTTTAGGGTTAGAGTTAGGGTTAAGGTGAGGCGGAGGTTGAGAGTTAGGGTAAGGGTTAGGATTAGGATTAGGGTAAGGGTAGGCTGAGTGTGAGGGTTAGGGTTAGGGTGAGGGTTAGGGTTAGGGTTAAGTTGAAAGTTAGGGTTCAGGTAAAGTTTAGGGTGAGGGTGAGGGTTAGGGTTAGCTTTAAGTTGAGCGTGAGGATTAGGGTTAGGTTGAGGGTTAGGTTTAGGGTTAGGGTTAGGATGAGGTTTAGGGTTAGGGTGAGGGTTAGGATGAGGGTTAGGGTTAGAGTAAGTGTGAGGGTTAGGGTTAGGTTGAGGGTTAGGTTTAGGATTAGGGTTAGTGTGAGGTTGAGGATTAGGATTAGGGTTAGGGTTAGGGTTATTGTTAGGGATAGGGTTAGGGTTACGATTATGGTGAAGTTGAGGTTTAGAATTAGGGTTAGGATGAAGTTTTTAGTGTTAAGGTTAGGGTTAGAGTTAGGGTTAGCGTGAGGTTCGGGTTATTGTGAGGGTTAGTGTTAGGGTTAAGTTTTGGGTTGCGGTGAGGCTTATGGTTAGGGTTAGGGTTAGGATTAGGGTTAGGGTTATTGTTATGGTTAGGTTTAGGGTTACGGTTAGGGTGAGGGTAAGTGTGAGGTTTAGGCTTAGTGTTAGGGTTAGGCCTAAGATTAGGGTTAGGGTTAGGATTACGGTTGGGGTTAGGGTGAGGTTTAGGTTTTGGTTTACTTTATAGTTAGCTTTAGGGTGAGGGTGGGATTTAGGGTTAGAGTTAGGGTTAGGGTGAGGGTTAGAGTGGGGGTTAGGGTTAGGGTTCGGATTAGGCTGAGGGTTAAGGTGGGGGTCACGGTAAGGTTAAAGTTGAGGGTTAGGCCTAGGGTGAGGGTTACAGTAAGGGTCAGGGTTAGGGTTAGGGTGAGGGTTAGGCTGAGGTTTAGGCTGAGGCTGAGGGTTAGACTGAGGATTAGTGTTAGGGTTAGTGTGAGATTTATGGTGAGGGTGAGGGTTAGGGTTAGGGTGTGGGCTAGGGTGAGGGTGAGGATTAGGGTTAGTGTTAGGATTCGGCTGAGGGTGAGGTTGAGGGTAAGGGTTAGGGTTAGGGTGAGTGTTAGGGTTTGGGTTAGGGTGAGGGTTCAGATGAGGATTAGGGTTAGGATTAGGGTTAGTGTAAGGGGTAGGGTAAGGGTAGGTTTAGAGTTAGGGTTATGTTCAGGTTTAGGGTTAGGGTTAGGCTAAGGGTTATGGTGAGGGTGAGGTTTAGGGTTTGAGTTAGGGTTAGGGTGAGGCTGAGGGTGAGGTTTAGGGTTAGGCTTAGTGTTAGGGTTAGGGTTAGGGTGAGGGTTAAGGTGAGATTGAGGGTTAAGGTTAGTGTTAGGGTTAGGCTTAGGATTAGGCTGAGTGTGAGGTTGAAGCTGAGTGTTAGGGTTAGGTTTAGGATTATGGGGAGGGTTAGGATCAGGGTTAGGGTTAGGATTAGGTCTAGGGTGAGAGCTTGGGTGAGGGTGTGCTTTAGGGTTAGGTTTAGGTTGAGGTTTAGTGTTAGGGATAGAGGGAGGATTAGGATGAGTGTTAGGTTTAGGATTAGGGTTAGTCTGAGGGCTAGGGTGAGGTCCATGGTTAGGGTAAGCGTTAGGCTTAGGCTTAGGTTTAGGCTGAGCATGTGGTTGAGGGTGAGGATTAGCTTTAGGGTTGGGTTGAGGTTTAGTGTTAGGGTTAGGTATAGAGTTTGGGTTAGGGTGAGGGTGAGGTTTAGGGGTAGAGTTAGGGTTAGGATGAGGGTTAGGTTTAGGGTGAGGGTTAGTGTGGGGGTCACGGTAAGGGTAAATGTGAAGTTTAGGCTGAGGGTGAGGGTTACGGTAAGAGTGAGGGTTAGGTTTAGGGTGAGATTTAGGGTTAGGTTTACGGTGAGATTTAGGGTTAAGTTGATGGTTAGTGTTAGTGTTAGTGTGAGGTTTAGGGTTAGGGTTAGGGTTAGGATTAATGTTAGGGTTAGGCTTAAGTTGAGGCTTAGGGTGAGGGTGAGAGTCAGGGTTAGGGTTTGATTGGGATTTGGGTTAAGATGAATGTGAGGGTTAGGGTTAGGGATAGGGATAGGCTTAGGTTTAGGCTGAGGGTGAGGGTAAGTGTGAGGATTAGAGTTAGGGTGAGGGAAAGGGTTAGGGTGAGAGTTAGGGTTTGGGTTAAGTTTAGGGTTAGGGTGAGTGTTAGTGTAGGGGTTACAGTGAGGAATAGGGTTAGGTATAGGCTTAGGTTTAGGCTGAGAGTGAGGGTGAGTGTGAGGATTAGTGTTAGGGTGAGGGATAGGGTTAGAGTGAGAGTTAGGGTTTGGGTTAAGTTTAGGGTTAGGGTGAGTGTTAGGGTAGGGGTTACAATGAGGGTGAGGGTTAGGTTTAGGTTGAGGTTTAGGGTTAAGGTTAGGGTTAGGGTGAGGGTGAGGGTTAGGATTAGGGTTATTTTTAGGATGAGGTTTAGGTGAGTGTTAAGGTTAGGATTAGGGTTAGGATGAGGGCTAGCTTGAGGTTGAGTTTTAGGGTTAAGGTTAGGGTGAGGTTTAGGATTAGGGTTAGAGTTAGGGTGAGGGTGAGGTTTAGGGTTAGAGGTAGGGTTAGGGTGAGGCTGAGGGTGAGGGTTGGGTTAGGGTTAGGGTTAGGTTGACGGTGAGTGTTAGGATTAGGGTTAGGATTAGGGTTAGGTTTAGGGTTAGGATTACTGTTATTGTTAGGGTTAGAGTTAAGGTGAGGTTGAGGGTGAGGGTGAGGGTGAGGGGTAGGTTTATTGTTAGGGTGAGTTTTAGGGTTAGGGTTAGTGTTAGGGTGAGGGTTAGGATGAGGGTTAGGGTTACGGTAAGTGTGAGGGTTAGGGTTAGAGTGAGGGTTAGGGTAAGGATTAGGGTTAATGTGAGGTTGAGGGTTCGGATTAGGGTTAGTGTTAGGGTTACGGTTTCAATGAGGTTGAGGGTTAGAGTTAGAGTTAGGGTGAGGTTTTTAGTGTTAGGGTTAGGGTTAGAGCCAGGGTTAGCGTGAGTGTGAGGTTTAGGGGTAGATTTAGGGTTAGTGTGAAGGTTAAGGTGAGGGTTAGAGTTAGGGTGAGGGTTAAGGTGGGTGTGACGGTAAGGGTAAAGTTGAGGGTTAGGCCTAGGGTGAGGGTTACAGTAGGGTGAGGGTTAGGTTTATGGTGAGGGTTAGGGTTAGGGTGAGGGTGAGGGTGACGGTTAGATTGAGGATTTGTGTTAGGGTTTGTGTGAGTTTGAGGGGGAGGATGAGGGTTAGGCTTAGGGTGAGGGCTAGGGTGAGGGTGAGGATTAGGTTTAGTGTTAGGGTGAGTTTAGGGTTAGGGTGAGGGTTATGGTTAGGGTTAGGGCTAGGTTTAGGTGTAGGTTTTGTGTTAGGGTTAGGGTTTGAGTTAGGGTAGGGTTAGGGTAAGGGTTTTTGTTAGGGTTATTATTAGGGTTAGGGTTAGGATGTGGTTTAAGTTTAGGTTTCGGTTTAGAGTTAGGGTTAGTGTGAGGGTGAGGTTTAGGGTTACAGTTAGGGTGAGTGTTAGGGTTAGAGTTAGGGTGAGCGCTAGGTTTAGGGTTAGGCTTAGGCTTTGGCTTAGACTTAGGCCCAGCATGTGGGTGAGTGTTAGGGTTAGGGTTAGGGTGAGGGTTAAGGTTAGGGTTAGGGTGAGGATTAGGATGAGGTTTAGGGTTAGGATTAGGGTTAGGCTGAGGGCTAGGGTGAGGGTTAGGGTGAGGGTTAGGCTTAGGGATAGGTTTAGGTTTAGGATTAGGATTAGGGTGAGGGTGAATGTGACAGTTAGAATTAGGGTTAGGTTTAGGCTTACGGTTAGGGTGAAGGTTAGGGTTAGGGTTTTGTTAGGGTGAGGGTGCGGCTGAGGATTAGGGTTAGGTTGAGGGTTACGTTTAGGTTTAGGGTTAGTGTTAGTGTTAGGGTTAGGGTTACACTGATGGTTAGGGTTAGGGTTAGGGTTATTGTTAAGGTTAGGGTTAGGGTTTCAGTTACAATGAGGTTGAGGGTGAGGATTAGCGTTAGCATTATGGTTAGATTTAGTGTTAGGTTAGGGTTAGAGTTAGGGTTAGGGTGAGGGTGAGGTTTAGGGGTAGAGTCAGGGTTAAGGTGAGTGTTAGGTTGAGGGTTAGGGTTATGGTGAGGGAGGGAGTGACTGTATGGGTAAACGTGAGGGTTAGGCTGAGGGTGTGGGTCATTTTAAGAGTGAGGGTTAGTGTTAGCGTGAGAGTTAGGGTTAGGGGTAGTGTGAGGATGAGGGTTAGATTGAGGATTATTGTTAGGGTTAGTGTGAGGTTTAGGATGAGGATGCGTGTTAGGGTTAGGGTGAGGGCTAGGGTGAGGGTGAGGGCTAGGGTTAGGTTTAGAGTGAAGTTTAGAGTTAGGGTGATGGTTAGATTTAGTGTGAGGGTTAGTGTTAGGGTTAGGGTGAGTGTTCGGTTGAGGGTAAAAGTTAAGGTGAGGCTTAAGTTAAGGGTGAGGGTTAGGGTTAGGGTTATTGTTAGGGTTAGGTTTAGGGTTATGGTTAAGTTGAGGGTGAGGGTGAAGTGTAGGTTTAGGGTTGAGGATGAGGTTTAGGTTTAGGGTTAGGTTTAGAGTTAGGGTTAGGGTGAGAGTGAGGTTTAGGGTTAGAGTTAGTGTTAGGGTTAGGGTTAGGGTCAGGTTGAGGGTTAGGGTTAGGGCTAGGCTTAGGCTTAGGCTTTGGCTTAGGCCGAGCATGAGGGGGAGGTTTAGGGTTAGGGTTAGAGTGAGGGTTAGGGTGAGGGTTAGGATGAGGTTTACGGTTAGGATTAGAGTTAGGCTGAGGGCTAGGGTGAGGGTTATGGTAAGGTATAGGGTTACATTTAGGATTAGGGTTAGGTTGAGGGTGAGGGTGAATGTGAGGGTTAGGGTTAGGGTTAGTGTTATTGTTAGGGTTAGGGTTAGCGCTATGGAGAGGGTGAGGGTGCCGGTGAGGGTTAGGTTTAGGTTTAGGGTGGGGTTTAGGGTTAGGGTTAGGGTTAGGGTTAGTGTGAGGGTGAGGTTTAGGGTTAGATATAGGGTTAGGGGGAGGGTTAGGGTGAGGGTTAGGGTGAGGCTTAGTGTTAGGGTTAGGGTGAGGGTGAGGGTTAGGTTAAGGTTTAGCGTTAGGGTTAGGGTTAGGGTTAGTGTGAGGCTTAGTGTTAAGGTTAGGGTTAGTGTTTGAGTGAGGTTAACTTTTAGGGTGAGGGTTTGGGTTAGGGTGAGGGTTATGCTTTTGGTGAGGTTTAGTGTTAGTTTTAGGGTTAGGGTTAGGGTGAGGCTGAGGCTTAGGGTTAAAGTTAGGGTTAGAGTGAGGCTGAGGGTGAGGGTGAGGGTTAGGGTTAGGGTTATTGTTAGGTTTAAAGTTAATGTGATGGTTAGGTTGACGTTTAGGTTTAGTGTTAGGGTTAGGATTAGGATTAGGCTTAGGGTTAGAATGAGGGTGAGGTTTAGGGTTAGGGTTAGAGTTAGGCTTAGGGTTAGGCTGAGGGTGAGGGTGAGGGTTAGGTTTAGGGTGAGGTTTAGGGTTAGGGTTAGGGTGAGAGTTAGGGTTCGGGTTAAGTTTAGGTTTAGGGTGAGGGTTAGGGTACGGGTTAAGGTGAGGGTGAGCGTTAGGTTTAGGTTGAGCTTTAGGTTTAGTTTAGGATTAGGGTGAGGGTGAGGGTGAGGGTTAGGGTTAGTGTTAGGGTGAGGGTTAGGATGAGGGTTAGGGTTAAGATTAGGGTGAAGGTGAGGTTTAGGTTTAGGTTGAGTTTTAGGGTTAGGGTGAGGGTGAGGTTTAGGATTAGAGTTAGGGTTAGGGTGAGGCTGAGGGTGAGGGTTCGGCTTTTGGTTAGTGTTAGAATTAGGGTTAGGGTGAGGTTTAGGGTGAGATTGAAGTTTAGGCTTAGAGTTAGGATTAGGATTAGGGTAAGGGTTAGGGTGAGTGTGAGGGTTAGAGTTATTGTTAGGCTGCAGCTTAGGGTTAGTCTGAGGGTGAGGGTTAGGCGTAGGGTTAGGATTAGGTTAAGCATTAGGGTAAGTGTGAGGGTTAGGTTTAGGGTTAGGCTTTGGCTTAGGGTTAGCCTGAGGGTGAGGGTGAGGGTGAGGGTTAGGGTTAGGGTGATGATTAGTGTTAGGTTAGGATGAGAGTTTAGGTTCCGCTAAAGTTTAGGGTTAGGGTGAGGGTTAGGGTTAGGTTTAAGGTTAGGTTTAGGGATAGTGTGATGGTTAGGGTTGGGGTTAGGTTTAGGGTTAGGATGAGGATTAGGGTTAAGCTTAAGTTTAGGGTGAGGACTAGGGTGAGGTTGAGGGTTAGTGTTAGTGTTAGGGTTTGGGTTAGGGTTAGGGTTAGGGTTAGGGTGAGGGTTTGGATGAGGGTTAGGTTTACAGTGAGGTTGAGGATTAGGGTTAGGTGTAGGGTTAGGGTTAGGATTAGGGTTAGGGTGAGGGTGAGTGTTAGGATTAGGGTTAGGCTTAGGTTTAGGGTTCGGTTTAGGGTTAGGATTAGTGTTATTTTTAGGGTTAGGGTTAGATTTATGGTAACGGTGAGGGTGAGGGTGAGGGTGAAGTTTAGGGTTAGGGTTAGGGTGAGGTTTATGATTTGTGTTAGGATTAGGGTTAGGGTGAGGGTGAGGTTTGGGGTTAGATTTAGGGTTAGGGTGATGATTAGGGTTAGGATTAGGGTGAGAGTTTGGGTTCCACTTGTTTAGGTTTAGGGTGAGGGTTAGGGTTAGGTTGAGGGTTAGGTTTAGGGATAGTGTGATGTTTAGAGTTAGGGTTAGGGTTAGGTTTAGGATGAGGATTAGGGTTAGGATTAAGGTTAGGGTGAGGACTAGGGTGAAGTTGAGGGTTAGGGTTAGGGTTAGGGTGATGGTTTGCATGAGGTTTAGGGTTACAGTGAGGGTGAGGATTAGGATTATGTTGAGGGTTACTGTTAGGATTAGGGTTAGGTTGAGGGTGAGTGTTAGGATTATGGTTAGGCTTAGGTTTAATGTTAGGATTAGTGTTATTGTTAGGGTTAGGTTTAGATTTATGGTAAGGTGAGGTGAGGGTGAGGGTGAAGGTTAGGGTTAGGGTTTGGGTGAGGTTTTTGTTTAGGTTTAGGATTAGGGTTAGGGTGAGGGTGAGGTTTAGGGTTAGATTTTGGGGTAGAGGGAGTGTTAGTTCGAGGGTTAGGGTTAGGGTTACAGTTACGGTTAAGGGTAGGTTGATGGTTATGTTGAGGTTTTTTGTTAGGATTAGGGTTAGGGTTAGGATTAGGGTTAGGTTGAGGGTGAATGTGAGGGTTAGGGTTAGGGTTAGGCTTAGGCTTAGGGTTAGGCTGAGGGTGAGGGTGGGGGTGAGGATTAGGGTTACGGTGAAGGTTAGGGTTAGGGTTAGGTTGAGGGTTAGAATGAGGTTTAGTGTTAGGATTAAGATTAGGGTGAGGGCTCGGGTGAGGGTGAGGATTAGGCTTAGGGTTAGGCTGAGCTTGAGGTTGAGGGTTTCGGTTATGGTGATGGTTAGGTTTACGGTTAGGGTGAGGGTTAGTATGAGGTTTAGGGTTAGGGTGTGGGTTAGGGTGATTATGATGGTAAGGGTAAAGGAGAGGTTTTGGCTGAGGGTGAGTGTTAAGATAAGTTTGAGGGTTAGGGTTATTTTTAGGGAAGGGTAAGTGTTAGTGTTAGGGTTAGGGTGAGGGTAAGATTGAGGATTCGGTTTAGGGTTAGTGTGAGGTTTAGGGTAAGGATGAGGGTTAGGGTTAGGGTGAGGGTGAGGGATAGAATTAGGGTTAGTGTGAGGGCTAGGGTTTGCATGAGGTTTAGGTTTCGGGTTAGGGTGAGGGCTAGGGTGAGGTTTAGTTTGAGGTTTAGTGTTAGGGATAGGGTTAGGTTTAGGATTAGGGTTAGGGTGAGGGTGAGTGTGAGGGTTTGGGTTGGGGTTAGGATTAGGCTTAGGGTTAGGGTGAGGATTAGTGTTAGGGTTTGGGTTAAGGGGAGGTTGAGTCTGAGGATTAGGGTTAGGTTTAGGGTTAGGGTTATGTTTAGGGTTAGGGTTAGGGTTAGGGTTAGGGTTATGGTGAGGGTTATGTTTAGGATAGGGTTAGGCTTAGTGTTAGGCTGAGGTTGAGGGTGGGGGTGAGGATTAGGGTTAGGGTTAGGGTTTGGGTTAGGTTATTGTTAGGGTTAGGGTTAAGTTTGCGGTGAGGGTGAGGCTGCGGGTGAGGGTTATGGGTAGGGTTAGGGTTAATGTTATTGTTAGGGTTAGGGTTAAATTTACGGTGAGGTTGAGGGGAAGGGTGAGCGTTTGGGTTAAGGTGAGGTTTACGGTGAGGTTTAGGGTTAGGTTTAGGGTTAGGGTTAGGGTGAGGGTGAGATTTAGGGTTAGATATAGAGTTAGGGGTAAGTTTAGGGTGAGGGTTATGGTTAGGTTTAGTGTTAGGCTTAGGGTAAGGGTGAGGTTTAGGTTGAGTTTAAGGGTAAGGGTTAGGGTTAGTGTTAGTGTGAGGGTTAGTGTTAGGGTTAGAATTAGTGTTATGGTTAGCATAATTGTTAGTTTGAGGGTTTGGGTTAGGGTGAGGGTTATGGTTAGGGTGAAGGTTGGGGTTAGGGTTAGGGTTATTGTTAGGGTTAGGGTTAGGGTTACTGTTACAGTGAGGGAGAGAGTGAGGGTTAGGGTAAGGATTAGGATGAGGTTTAGGGTTATGTTAGGGTTAGAATTAGGGTTAGGGTGAGAGTGAGGTTTAGGTTTAGAGTTAGGCTTAGTGTTAGTTTTACGGTTAGGGTGAGGGTTAGGGTTAGGCTTAGGCTTAGGCTTAGGCTTAGGTTTAGGCCGAGCATGAGGTTGCAGGTGAGGGTTAGGATGAGGTTTAGGGTTAGTATTAGGTTTAGGGTTAGGGCTAGGGTGAGGGTTAGGTTGAGGGTTAGGTTTTGGGTTAGAGTTAGGTTTAGGATTAAGGGTAGGATGAGGTTGAGTGTGAGGGTTAGGGTTAGGGTTAGGTTTAGGCTTAGGGTTAGGGTGAGGGTTAAGATTAGGGTTTGGGTTATGGTGAGGGTGAGGCTGAGGATTACGGTTTGGTTTAGGGTTAGATTTAGGGTTAGGTTTAGGGTTATTGTAAGGGTTAGGGTTAGAGTTACTGTGAGGTTGAGGGTGAGGTTGAGGGTTTAGGCTTTGGGTGAGGTTTAGGGTGAGGTTAAGGGTTAGGTTTAGGGTGAGGGTGAGGTTTAGGGTTAGAGTTAGGATAAGGGGGAGGCTTAGGGTTTGGTTTAGGGTTAAGGTGAGGGTTAGAATGAGGGTTAGGTTTAGGATTGGGCTTAGGGTGAGGGCTAGGGTGAGGTTGAGGTTTAGTGTTAGGGTGTTGTTTAGGGTTAGGTTTAGGGTTAGGGTCAGGGTGAGTTTGAGGTTTAGGGTTAGAGATAGGTTTAGGAGGAGGGTTAGGGTGAGGGTTAGGTTTAGGGTTAGTGTTGGGGTTAGGATTAGGGTGAACATTAGGGTGTGGGTTAGGGTTAGGGATAGTGTTAGGTTTAGGATTAGCGTTAGGGTTAGGGTGAGGGTGAGTGTGAGGGTTAGGGTTAGGGTTAGGTTTAGGCTTAGGGTTAGGCTGAGGTAGAGTGTAAGTGTGAGAGTTAGGGTGCGGGTTAGGGTTAGGGTTAGGTTTAGAGTTAGCCTTAAGGTGAGGTTTAGTGTTAGGGTTAGGGTTAGGGTGTGGGTTAGGTTTAGGGTTAGTGTGAGGCTTAGGATTAGACTTAGGATTAGGCTTATGGTTAGGCTGAGGGTGGGGGTGGGGGTGAGGATTAGGGTTAAGGTTAGGTTTAGAGTTAGCTGATTGGTATTTTTATGGTTAGGGTAAAGTTTGCAGTGAGGTTGAGGTTGAGGGTGAGTGTTAGGTTTAGGGTGAGGTTTTGGGTTAGGTTTAAGGTTAGGTTGAGGGTGAGTTTGAGAGTTAGGGTTAGGCTTAAGTTTAGGGTGACGATTAATGTTAGTGTTTGAGTTAGGATGAGGATGAGGATTAGGGTGAGGTTTAGGGTTAGTTTTAGGTTTAGGGTTAGGGTTAGGGTTAGGCTGAGGGTGAGGGTGGGGGTGAGGATTAGAGTTAGGGTTTCGGTTAAAATTAGGGTTATTTTTAGTGTTATGGTTTGGGTTTAGTTTGTGGTGAGGGCGAGCCTGAGGTTGAGGGTTATGGTTAGGGTTAGGCTTAGTCTTAGGGTTAGGCTGAGGGTGAGTATGGGGGTGAGGAATAGGTTTTGGGTGATGGTTAGGGTTAGGGTTAGGTTGAGGGTGAGGATGAGGCTTTGCGTTAGGATTAGGTTTAGGGTGAGGGCTAGGGTGAGGGTGAGGGTTACGGTTAGGCTTAGGCTTAAGCTTAGGCTTAAGGTTAGGCTTAGGGTGAGGGTGAGTTTGAGGGTCTGGGTTAGGGTGATGGATAGGGTTAGGGTTAGGTTGAGTGTTAGGATGAGGGTTAGGATTAGGGTGAGGGTTAGCCTGAATGTGACGGTAAGAATAAAGGTGAGGGTTAGGCTGAGGGTGAGTGTTCCCTAAGGGTGAGTGTTAGGATTAGGTTGAGGTTTAGGGTAAGGATTAGGATGAGGGTTAGGGTGAGGGTGAGGGTTAGATTGAGGATCAGGGTTGGGATTTGTGTGAGGTTTAGGTTGAGGATGAGGGTTAGGGTTAGGGTGAGGGTTAGGGTTAGAATTAGGGTTAGGGTGAGGTCTAGGGTGAGGCTGAGGGTTAATGTTAGGGTTTAGGTGAGGTTTAGGGTTCGGGTGAGAGTTAGGGTTACTGTGAGTGTTAGTGTTAGAGTTAGTGTTAGTGTTAGGGTGAGGGTAAGTGTTAGGGTGAGGGTTAGTGTTAGGGTGAGTGTTATGTTTAGGGTGAGGGTTAGGGTTAGGTTTAGGGTGATTGTTAAGTTTAGAGTTAGGGTTATGTTGAGGGTGAGGGTGAGGGTTAGGGTTAGGGTGAGGTTTAGGTTTAGGGTTAGAGTTAAAGTTACGGTGAGGGTGAGGGTGAGGTTTAGGATTACAGTTAGGGTTCAAGTGAGGGTTAGGATGAGGGTTAGGGTTAGGGTTAGTTTTAGGTTTAGGGTTAGGGTGAGGTTTAGGGTTAGAGTTATGGTTAGGATTAGGGTTAGGGTGAGGGTTAGGGTTACGGTTAGGATGAGGTTTAAGATGAGAGTTAGTTTTAGGATTATGGTTATGGTGAGGGCTAGGGTGAGGATGAGGTTTAGGGTTAGGTTTAGGGTGAGGTTTAGGGTTAGGGTTAAATTTAGGGTCAGTGTGAGTTTGAGGTTTATTGTTAGAGATAGGGTTAGGGTGAGGGTTAGGGTGAGGGTTAGGTTTAGGGTTAGTGTTACGGGTAGGTTGAGGGTTAGGGTGAGGGTGTGTGTTAGGGTTAGGGTTAGGATTCAGATTAGGGTTAGGGAGAGGGTGAGAGTGTGAGGGTTAGAGTTAGGGTTAGGGTTAGGCTTAGGGTTAGGCTGAGGGTGAGGGTGAGGGTGAGTGTTAGGTTTAGGGTGAGTGTTAGGGTTAGGGTTAGGCTTAGGGTTAGGGTTAGGGTGAGAATTAAGGTTCGGCTTTAGGGTTAGGGTGAGGGTTAGGTTGAGGGTGTATGTAAGGTTAAAGTTGAGGGTTACGCTGAGGGTGAGGTTTTCGGTAAGGGGGAGGGTTAGGGTTAGGGTGAGGGATAGGGTAAGGGTAAGGGTTGGAGTTAGGGTGAGGGTGAGGGTTAGATTGAGGATTAGGGTTAGGGTTAGTGTGAGGTTTAGGGTTTCAGTGAGGGGTAGGCTTAGTGTGAAGGTTAGTATTAGGGTGAGGGTAAGTGTTAGGTTGAGGTTGAGGGTTAGGGTGAGGGTTAGGATGAGAGTTCGGGTTAGGGTGAGGGTTACAATGAGCGTGATGGTAAGAGTAAAATTGAGGGTAAGGCTAAGGGTGAGAGTTACGGTAAGGGTGAGGGTTAGGGTTAGGGTGAGTGTTAGGGTAAGGGTTAGGGTTAGGGTTAGATTGGGGATTAGGGTTAGGGTTAGTGTGAGGTTTAAGGTGAGGATGAGGGTTAGGGTGAGGTTTAGGCTTAGAATTAGGGTTAGGGTGAGGGCTAGGGTGAGGGTGAGTGTTAGGGTTAGGGTGAAGTTTATGGTGATGTTTAGGGTGAGGGATAGGTTTAGGTTTAGGGTGTGGGTTAGGTTTAGTGTGAGGGTTACGGTTAGGGTGAGAGTGAGGGTGAGGGTAAGGGTTATGGTGAGGTTTAGGATGAGGGTGAGGGTTAGGGTTAGGTTTAGGGATACGGTTAGGGATAGGCTGAGGTAGAGGGTGAGGGTGAGGGTGACGTTTAGGTTTATGGTTATGGTTAGGGTGAGGTCTATGGAGAGGGTGAGGGTTAGGGGGAAGGTGAGGGTGAGGGTGAGGGTCTTGTTTAGGTAATGGTTAGGGTTAGGGTGAGGATTAGTTGAGGGTTAGGGTAAGGGTGAGCTTGAGGTTTAGGGTGTGGGTGTGCGTTAGGATTAGGTGAGTGTTCGTGTGATGGTGAGTGTTAGGGTGAGGTAGAAGGTTAGGTTTAGGGTTAGGTGAGGGTTAGTGTTAGGGTTTGGATTAGGGTGAGGGTTAGGATTAGGTTTAGTGTTAGGGTGATGTTTAGAGTGAGGGGGAGGATTAAGGTTAGGGTTAGGTTTGTGGTGTGGATAAGTGATAGTATGAGGTTTAGGGTGAGTGTTAGACTTAGCATTAGGGTTAGGGTGAGGGTTAGGGTGAGGATTAGGGTGAGTTTTAGGGTTAGGGTGCTGGTTAGGGTTAGGCTTAGCGTGAGGGTGACGGTGAGGGTGACGGTTAGGTTTAGAGTTATAGTGAGGATTCGGTTAAGTGTGAGGTTTAGGGTGAGGATGAGGTTAAGTGTTAGGATGAGGGTTAGGGTGAGTGTGAGGGTTAGGGTTAAGGTTTGGGTTAGGGTGAGGTTTAGGGTTAGGGTTATGCTTAGGGTTAGGATGAGGGTTAGGCTGAGGGTGAGGGTTAGGGTTGTTATAAGGTTTAAGGTCAGAATTAGGGTAACGGTGAGGTTTTGGGTGAGGGTTAGGTGGAGGGTTAGAGTTAGGGTTAAGGTGAGGGTTAGGGTATGGAGTAGGGCTACGGTTAGGGTGACGGTTAGGTATATTGTGAGAGTTAGGGTTAGGGTTAGGGTTAAGATTAGTTTGAGAGTAAGAATTAGCTGACTGTTCGGGTGAGGGTGAGGTTTAGGCTTAGGAATAGTGACAGGATTAGTGTAAATCTGAGGGTGAGGGTGAGGTTTAGGGTTAGGGTTAGGGTGAGGGCTTGGGTGAGGGTTAGCGTAAGGTTGCAGGTTAGGGTGAGAGTGATGGTAAGGGTAAAGGTGAGGGTTAGGCTGAGGGTGAGGTTTAAGATAAGGGTGAGGGTTAGGTTTAGGGTGAGGGTTAAGTTAAGGGTTCGGGTTACGGTTAGGGTGAGTGTTAGTTTGAGGATTAGGGTTAGGGTTAGTGTGAGGTTGAGGGTTAGGGTTAGGGTTAGGGTTAGAATTAGGGTTAGGGTGAGGAGTAGGATGAGGGTGAGGTTTAGGTTAGGGTTAGGGTTAAGGTTAGGGTGAAGTTTATGGTTACTGTGAGGGTTAGGGTTAGTGTGAGGGTTAGGGTTAGAGTTAAGGTTAGTGTTAGGGTGAGGGTAAGTGTTAAGGTGAGTGTTTGGGTTAGGGTGAGATTTATGTTTCCATTGAGAGTTAGGTTTAGGGTTAGGGTTATTGTTAGGGCTAGGATTAGGATTAGGTTTAGGGTGAGAGTGAGTGTGTGGGTTAGGGTTAGGTTTAGGTTTAGGCTTAAGGTTAGGCTGAGGGTGAGGTTGAGGCTGAGGATTAGGGTTAGGTTGATGGTTAGGGTTTGGTTTAGGGTGAGGGTTAGGATGAGGGTTAGAGTTAGGATTAGGGTTTGGGTGAGGGCTAGGGTGAAGGTGAGGTTTAGGGTTATGTTTAGCTTGAGGTTTAGGGTTAGGGTTAGGGTTAGGGTTAAGATGAGGCTGAGGTATAGGTTTAGAGTTAGGGTCAGGGTGAGCGTTAGGATTAGGGTTAATGTTCGGTTTAGGTTTAGGGTGAGGGTTAGGGTTAGGGTGAGGGTTAGGGCTAGGGTTATTTTCAAGGTTAGTGTTAAGGTGATGGTTAGGGTGAGGGTTAGGGTTAGGATTAGGATTATGCTTAGGGTTAGGTTGAGTGTGAGGATTAGGGTTAGGGTTAGATTTAGGCATAGGGTTAGGCTGAGGGTGAGGGTGAGGGTTAGGTTTAGGGTGAGGTTTAGTATTAGGGTTAGGGTGAGAGTTAGAGTACCGGTTAAGTTTAGGGTTAGGGTGAGGGTTAGGGTACGGCTTAAGGTGAGGTTGAGGGTTAGGGATAGGTTGAGGGTTAGGGTGAGGGTGAGGGTGAGGGTTAGTGTTAGTGTTAGGGTGAGATTGAGGGTGAGGGTTAGGGTTATTGTTAGGGTTAGGTTTAGGATGAGTGTTAGGGTTAGGATTAGGGTTAGGGTGATGGCTAGCATGAGGGTGAGGTTTAGGGTTAAGGTTATGGTGAGGTTTAGGGTTTGGGTTAGGGTTAGGGTTAGGTTGAGGGTGAGTTTTAGGGTTAGAGTTAGGGTTAGGGTGAGGCTGAGGGTGAGGGTTGGGTTAGGGTTAGGGTTAGGTGGATGGTGAGTGTTAGGATTAGGGTTAATTTTAGTGTTAGGTTTAGGGTTAGGGTTAGGTTTAGGCTTAGGGTTAGGCTTAGGCAGAGCATGAGGGGGAGGGTTAGTATTAGGGTAATAGTGAGGGTTAGGATGAGGTTTAGGGTTAGGATTAGGTTTAGGGTGAGGGCTAGTGTGAGGGTTAGGGTGAGGGTTAGTGTTAGGGATAGGATTAGGTTTAGGATTTCGGGTGGGGTGAGCGTGAGTGTGAGGGTTAGGCTAAGGGTTACGGTTAGGCATAGGGTTAGGGTGAGGGTTAGGGTTAAGGTTTGTGTTAGGGTGAGGGTGAGGCTGACAATTAGGGTTAGGTTTAGGGTTAGGTTTAAGGTTTGTTTTAGGGTTAGTGTTAGGGTTAGGTTTAGGGTTACGGTTAGGGTTACAGGGAGGGTTAGGGTTAGGGTTAGGCTGAGGGAGAGGTTGGGGGTGAGGATTAGGGTTAGGGTTAAGTTTAGGGTTAGTCTTATTGTTAGTATTATGGTTAGGATTAGGGTTAGGGTTAGGGTTAGGGTTAGGGTTAGGGGTAGGGGTAGGGTTAGTGTGAGGTTTAGGGTGAGGTTGAGGGTTAGGGTTAGGGTTAGGGTTAGGGATAGAATTAGGGTTAGGGTGAGGGCTAGGATGAGCTTGAGGTTTAGGTTAGGGTTAGGGTTAAGGTTAGGGTGAAGTTTATGGTAATTGTGAGGGTTAGGATTAGTGTGAGGGTTAGGGTTATTGTTAATGTTAGTGTTAGGGTGAGGGTAAGTGTTAGGGTGAGGGTTTGGGTTAGGGTGAGGGATATGTTTCGGTTGAGGGTTAGGTTTAGGGTTAGGGTTATTGTTAGGGCTAGGATTAGGATTAGGGTTAGGGTGAGGGTGAGTGTGTGGGTTAGGGTTAGGTTTAGGATTAAGCTTAAATTTAGGCTGAGGGTGAGGTTGAGGCTGAGGATTAGGGTTAGGGTGATGGTTAGGGTTTGGGTTAGGGTGAGGGTTAGGATGAGGGTTAGAGTTAGGATTAGGGTTTGGGTGAGGGCTAGAGTGAAGGTGAGGTTTAAGGTTATATTTAGCGTGAGGTTTAGGGTTAGGGTTCGGATTAGGGTTAAGGTGAGGGTGAGGTTTAGGTTTAGAATTAGGGTTAGGTTGAGGGTTAGGGTTAGGGTTAATGTTCAGTTTAGGTTTAGGGTGATGGTTAGGGTTAGGGTGAGGGATAGGGTTAGGGCTGGGAGTAGGATTAGTGTTAGGGTGAGGGTGAGGGTGAGTGTAAGGGTAAGGGTTAGGGTTAGGGTGAGCCTTAGGTTTAGGCTGAGGTTGAGGGTGAGGCTTAAGGTGAGGGTGAGGGTGAGGTTTAGGGTTAGAGTTAGGGTTAGTGTGAGGTTTAGTGTAAGGATTGCTGTTAGGATTAGGGTTAGGATGAGGGTTAGGGTGAGGGTTATGTTTTAGGATCGGGTTAGATTTAGGATTAGGTTTAGCGTGAGTGTGAGTGTGAGGATTAGGGTTAGGGTTGGGCTGAGGGTGAGGGTGAGGGTTAGGGTTAGGTTTAGGGTGAGGGTTAGGTTGAGGTTTAGGGTTAGGATTATGGTTATGGTGAGGGCTAGGGTGAGGGTTAAGGTTAGGTTTAGGTTTAGGATTAGGATTAGGGTTCGTGTTAGGTTAGGGTTAGGATTAGGGTGTGGGCTAGGGTGAGGGTGAGGGTTAGGGTTAGGGTTAGTCTTAGACTTAGGGTTAGGCTGAGGGTGGGGTGAGGAATAGGGTTTGGGTGATGGTTAGAATTAGGGTTATGGTGAGGTTTAGGATGAAGGTTCGGGTTAGGATTATGTTTAGGGTGAGGGGTAGGGTGAATGTGAGGGTTATGGTTAGGCTTAGGCTTAGGGTTAGGCTGAGGATAAGGGTGGGAGTGAGGAATAGGTTTTGGGTGATGGTTGAGGTTAGGGTTAGGGTGAGGGTTAGGATGAGGGTTGGGGTTATGATAAGTTTTAGGGTGAGGGCTTGGGTGAGGGTGAGGTTTAGGGTTAGGGTTCGGCTTAGGCATAGGTTTAGGCTGAGGGTGAGGGTGAGTGTGATTGATAGGGTTAGGGTGATGGATAGGGTTAGGGTTAGGGTGAGTGTTAGGATGAGTGTAAGTTTTAGGGTGAGGGTTAGAGTGAGCATGACGGTAACAGTAAAGGTGAGGTTTAGGCTGAGGGTGAGTGTTCCATTAAGGGTGAGGGAAAGGATTAATGTGAGGGTTAGCATAAGGGATAGGGTGAGGGTTAGGGTGAGGGTGAGGGTTAGGGTGAGGGTGAGGGTTAGAATGAGGATTAGGGTTAGGGTTAGTGTGAGGTTTACGGTGAGGATGATGGTTAGGCTTAGGGTGAGGGTTATGGTTAGAATTAGGGTGAGAGTGAGGGCTAGGGTTTGGGTGAGGGTTAGGGTTAGGGTGAGGGTTAGGGTGAGGTTTAGGATTAGGGTGAGAGTTAGGGTTACTGTGAGGGTTAGTGTTAGAGTTAGGGTTAGGGTAAGGGTTTGGGTAAGTGTTAGGGTGAGGGTTAGGGTTAGGGTGAGTGTTAAGTTTAGGGTGAGGTTTAGGGTTAGGTGTAGGGTTATTGTTAAGTTTAGGGTTAGGGTTACAGTGAGGATGAGTGTGAAGGTTAGGATTAGGGTGAGGTTTAGTGTTAGGTTAGGGTTTTAATTAGGGTTAGGGTTAGGGTGAGTTTTAGGGTTAGAGTTAGGGTGAGGGTTAGGATGAGGATTAGGGTTATGATTAGGGTTAGGGTGAGGGCTAGGGTGACGGTGAGGGTTAGGGTTAGTGTTAGGGTGAGTTTTAGGGTTAGAGTTAGGGTTAGGGTGAGCTTTTGGATGAGGTTTAGGGTTACAGTGAGGGTGAGGGTTAGGGTTAGGTTGAGGGTTAGGGTTAGGATTAGGATTAGGGTGAGGGTGAGTGATAGCATTAGGGTTAGGCTTAGGGTTAGGGTTAGTTTTAGGTTTAGGATTAGTGTTAATGTTAGGGTTAGGGTTAGACTTACGGTTTGGGTGAGGGTGAGGGTGAGGGTGTGGGTTAGGGTTACGGTGAGGTTTAGAGTTAGGGTTAGTATTAGGGATAAGGTGAGGGAGAGGTTTAGGGTTAGAGATAGGTTGAGGGGGAGGGTAAGGGTGAGTGTTAGGGTTAGGGTTAGTGTTAGGGTTAGCATTAGATTTAGGGTGAGGGTAAGGTTGATGTTTAGGGTTAGGGTTAGGTTTTGGGTTAGGATTAGGGTTAGAGTGAGGGTGAGTGTGAGGGTTAGGGTTAGGATTAGGCTTAGGCTTACTGTTAGGCTGAGGGTGAGGGTGTGTGTGAGGATTAGGCTTAGGGTTATGGTTAACCTTAGGGTTAGGGTGAGGGTTAGGATGAGGGTTAGGGTTAGGATTAGGGTTAGGGTGAGGGTGAGGGTTAAGGTTAGGGTTAGGTTTGTGCTGTGGATAAGTGATAGCATGACGGTTAGAGTGAGTGTTAGACTTAGCATTAGAGTTAGGGTGAGGTTTAGGGTGAGGATTAGGGTGGGTTTTAAGATTAGGGTGAGGGTTAGGGTTAGGCTTAGTATGAGGGTGACGGTGAGGGTGACTGTTAGGGATAGAGTTACGGTGAGGATTCGGTTAAGTGTGAGGTTTAAGGTGAGTATGAGTTTAAGTGTTAGGATGAGGGTTAGGGTGAGGGTGAGGGTTAGGGTTAAGGTTTGGGTTAGCGTGAGGGTTAGGGTGAGGGTTAGGGTTAGGGTTATGCTTAGGGTTAGGATGAGGGTTAGGCTGATGGTTAGGGTGATGATTAGGGTGATGGTTAGGGTGAGGTTTAGGTTTAGGGTGAGGATGAGGGTTCGGGTGAGGGTTAGGGTTGTTATTAGGGTTAGGGTCAGATTTAGGGTGATGTTGAGGTTTTGGGTTAGGGTTATGGTGAGGGTTAGAGTTATGGTTAAGATGAGGTTTAGGGTAAGGTGTAGGGTTACAGTTAGGTTGAGGTTTAGGTTTAGTGTGAGAGTTAGGGTTAGGGTTAGGGTTAGGATTAGTGTGAGGTTAAGAATTAGCTGACTGTTAGTGTGAAGGTGAGGTAAGGTTGAGGGTTAGGGTGAGAGTGATGGTAAGGGTAAAGATGAGGGTTAGGCTGAGGGTGAGTGTTAAAATAAGGGTGAGGGTTATGGTTAGGGTGAGGGTTAGGGTTATGGTTAGGGTGAGGGTTAGATTGAGGATTAGGGTTAGGGTTAGTGTGAGGTTTAGGGTGAGGTTGAGGGTTAGGGTTAGGGTTAGAATTAGGGTTAGGCTGAGGGCTATGATGAGGTTGAAGTTTAGGTTAGGGTTAGGGTTAAGGTTAGGATAAGGTTTAGGGTTACTGTGAAGATTAGGATTAGTGTGAACGTTGGGGTGATGCTTACGGCTCGTGTTAGGGTCAGGGTAAGTGTTAGGGTGAGGGTTTGGGTTAGGGTGAGGGTTATATTTAAGGTGAGGGTTAGCTTTAGGGTTAGGGTTATTGTTAGGTTTAGGATTAGGATTAGGGTTAGGGTGAGGGTGAGTGTGTGGGTTAGTGTGAAGGTTAGTGTTAGGATTGGTGTTAGGGTTAGGGTTAGGTTGAGGGTTAGGTTGAGGGTTATGGTTAGGGATCGGGTTAGATTTAGGATTAGGGTTAGCTTGAGTGTGAGTGTGAAGGTTAGTGTTAGGGTTAGGTTTAGGGTTAGGCTGAGTGTGAGGGTGAGGGTTAGGGTTAGGTTGAGGTTTAGGGTGAGGTTTAGGATGAGGTATAGGGTTAGGATTAGGGTTAGGGTTAGGGTTAAGGTGAGGGTTAATGTTAGGGTTAGGGTGATGGTTAGGTTTATTGTTAGTGTTATGGTTAGGGTTAAGTTTGTGGTGAGGGAGAGGCTGAGGGTGGGTATTAGGGTTAGGATTAGGATTAGGGTTAGTGTTAGGGTTAGGATTAGTGTTATTGTTAAGGTTAGGGTTAGAGTTATGGTGAGGGGGAGAGTGAGGGGGAGAGTGAGGGTAAGGGTTAGGGTTAGAGTTAGGGTGAGGTTTCGGGTTAGGGTTAGGGTAGTGTGACGCTTAGGGTTAGTGTGAGGTTTAGTGTTTGGGTTAGGGTTAGTGTTAGGGTAAGGTAAGTGTTAGGGTGAGGGTAAGGGTTAGTGTGAGGGTTAGGGTTAGAATGAGGGATAGAGTTAGGGTTAGAGTTATTGTTAGCGTAAGGTGTTTGGGTGAGGATCAGGGTTAGGGTGAGATTTAGGGTTAGAATTTGGGTTAGGGTTAGGGTTAGTGTTATTTTTAGGGTTAGGTTTAGGATTATGGTTAGGGTGAGGACTAGGGTGAGGGTGAGGTTTAGGGTTAGGGTTAGGCTTATGCTTAGGTTTAGGCTGAGTGTGAGGTTGAGGGTTACGGTTAGCGTGATGGTTAGGGTTATGTTTAGGGTGAGGGTTAGAATGAGGGTTAGGGTTAGGGTGAGGGTTAGGTTGAGTGTGACAGTAAGGGTAAAGGTGAGGGTTAAGGTTAGGGTGAGAGTTAGGGTGAGGATTATTGTTAGGGTTAGGGTGAGGGTGAGGTTAAATTGAGTATCAGTGTTAGGGTTAGTGTGAGGTTTAGGGTGAGGATGAGGGTTAGGGTTAGTGTGAGGGCTATGGTGAGTGTGAGGGTTAGGTTTAGGGTTATGTTGAAGTTTAGGGTTAAGGTGATGGTTAGGGTTAGTGTGACAGTTAGTGTTAGTATTAGGGTTAGTTTTAGGGTGAGGGTTAGCATTAGGGTGAGGTTTATATTTAGGGTTAGTGTTAGCGTTAGGGTTAGGGTTATTGTTAGGGTTAGGGTTACTGTTACGGTGAGGGTGAGGGTTAGGGTTAGGGTTAGGGTGAGGTTTAGGTTTAGGTTCAGTGTTAGAGTTAGGGTTAGGGTGAGGGTGAGGTTTAGGTTTAGGGTTAGGATTAGTGGGAGGGTTAGGTTGAGGGTTAGTGTTTGATTAGGGTTAAGGTGAGGGTGAGTGTGAGGGTTAGGGTTAGGCTTAGGTTTAGGGTTACGCTGAGGCTGAGTGTGAGGGTGAGGGTGAGTGTTAGGGTTAGCTTCAAGGTTAGGGTTAGGGTTAGGTTGAGGGTTAGGGTTATGGTTAGAGTCAGGGTTAGGATGAGGTTTAGGGTTAGGATTAGGGTTAGTATGAGGGCAAGGATGAGGGTGAGGGTTAGGGTTACCATTATGGCGAGGTTTAGGATTAGCGTTAGGTTTAGGGTTAGGGTGAGGGTTAGGTTAGGGTTACGGTGAGAGTGAGGGTTAGTGTTAGGGTGAGGCTGAGGTTTAGGATTAGTGTTATGGTTAGGGTTATTGTTAGTGTTATCATGAAGGTTAAGTTTACAGTGAGGTTGAGGCTGAGGGTGAGGTTTAGGGTTAGGTTAGGGTAAGGTTTAGGGTTAGGATTAGTGTTAGTGTTAGGGTGAGGGCTTGGTTTAGGTTGAGGTTTACTGTCAAGGTGAGGGTTAGGGTTAGGGTTAAGGTTCGGGTTAGTGTTATTGTTAGGGGTAAGGTTAGAGTAACTGTGAGGATAAGGGTGTGGGTGAGTGTGAAAGTTAGGGTTAGGGTTAGCCTTAGTCTTAGGTTTAGTCCTAGCGTGAGGGTGAGGTTAAGGGTTAGGATTAGGGTGATTGTTAGGGTGAAGGTTAGGGTGAGGTTTAGGTTTAGGATTAGGGCTAAGGTGAGGGCTAGGGTGTGGGTGAGGGTTAGGGTTAGCATTAGGATGACGTTTAGTGTTAGGATTAAGTTTAGGGTTAGGGTGAGTGTTAGTGTGAGGGTTACGGTGAGGGTGAAGGTTAGGGTTAGGGTGAGGGTTAGGGTTAGGGTTAGGGTTAGGGTGAGGGTTAGATTAGGGTTAGGGTTAGGGTTATTGTTAGTGTTATGGTTAGGTTTAAGTTTCTGGTGAGGTTGAGGCTCAGGATGAGGGTTAGGGTTAGGGTTAGGGTGAGGTTTAGGTTAGGGTTAAGGTTAGGGTTAGGGTGAGGGTGAGGGTTAGGGTTAGGGTTAGTGTCATTGTTAGGGTTATGGTTAGAGTTACAGTGAGGGTGAGGTTAAGGGTTAGGGTTAGGGTGAGGTTTAGGGTTAGAATTAGGGTTAGGGTGAAGTTGAGGGTGAGGTTTAGGATTAGAATTAGGTTTAGGTTGAGTGTTAGGGTTAGTGTTAGGGTTAGGGTTAGGGTGAGGGTTAGGATGAGTGTTAGGTTTAGGGTTAGGATTAGGATTAGGGTTAATGTTAGGGTGAGTGATTGTGTTAGGCTTAGGGATAGGGTTAGGCTTAGCCTTAACCTGAGGGTGAGGGTTAGGGTGAGGGTTAGAGTTAGGCTTACGTTGAGTGTGAGGGTTAGGGTTAGGGTGAGGATCAGTGTTAGGATTAGGGTTAGGGTTATTGTTAGTGTTATGGTTAAGGTTAAGTTTACGGTTAGGGTGAGGCTGACATTGAGGTTTTGGGTTAGGCTTAGGTTGAGGTTTAGGGTTAGGGTTAGGATTAGGGTGATGGTTAGGGTTAGTGTTATTGTTAGAGTTAGGGTTAGAGTTATGGTGACGGTGAGGGTGAGGGTTAGAGTTAGGTTTAGGGTGAGGGTGAAGTTTAGAGTTAGAGTTAGAGTTAGGGGGATTGTTAGGGGGAGGGATAGG
Organism: Dipodomys merriami; assembly: GCF_024711535.1. Classification (NCBI taxonomy): domain Eukaryota; kingdom Metazoa; phylum Chordata; class Mammalia; order Rodentia; family Heteromyidae; genus Dipodomys; species Dipodomys merriami. The sequence goes on along the minus strand of NW_027203160.1, from coordinate 798,556 downwards.
TTGAGGTTTTGGGTTAGTGTTAGGGTTGGGTTTAGGATTAGGGTTATGGTGAGGCTGAGTGTGAGGGTTAGGGTTAGGATTAGGCTTAGGCTTAGGGTTAGGCTGAGGGTGAGGGTGGGGTTGAGGATTATTTTAAGGGTGATGGTTAGGGTTAGGTTTAGGGTTAGGATTAGGGTTAGGATGATGTCTAGGGTGAGGGTGAGGTTAGGGTTAGGGTTAGGCTTAGGGTTACGGTCAGGGTGAGTGTTAGGATGAGGGTTAGGCTTAGGGTGAGGGTTAAGGTGAGGGTGCAGATAAGGGTAAAGGTGAGAGTTAGGCTGAGAGTGAGGATTAAGTTAAGGGTGAGGGTTAGGTTTAGGGTGAGGGATAGGGTTAGGGTTAAGGTGAGGGTGAGGTTTATATTGAGGATTCGTTTTAGGTTTAGTGTGAGGTTTAGGATGAGGATGAGGGTTAGGGTTAGGGTGAGGGCTAGGGTGAGGGTGAGGGTGAGGGTTAGTGTGAGTGCTACTGTTGGGGTTAGGTTTAGTGTTAGGGTGAATTTAAGTGTTAGGGTGAGGGTTAGGTTTAGAGTGAGTGTTATGTTTAGAATGAGGGTTAGGTTTAGGGTTACGGTTACTATTAGGGTTAGGATTAGGTTTACTGTTAAGTTGAGTGTGAGGTTTAGGGTTAGGTTGAGGGTTAGGTTTATGTTTAGTGTTAGGGTTAGAGTTAGGGTTAGGGTGAGGGTGAGGTTTAGGGTTAGAGTTAGCTTTTGTGTTAGGGTTAGGGTTAGGGTGAGTGTTAGTGTGAGGGTTAGGTTTAGGCTTAAGCTTAGGCTTATGGTTAGGCTTAGGCCGAGCATGAGGGTGAGGGTTAGGGTTAGGGTTAGGGTGAGGGTTAGGGTTAGGTTTCGGGTGAGCGTTAGGATGAGGTTTAGGTTTAGGATTAGGGTTAGGGTGAGGGCTAGGTTGAGGGTTACTGTGAGGGTTAGGGTTAGGTTTAGGATTAGGTGTAGGTTGATGGTGAGAGTCAGGGTTAGGGTTAAGGTTAGGCTTAGGGTTAGGGTGAGGGTTAGGGTTAGGATTTGGTTTAGGGTGAGGGGGAGAGTTTGGGTTAGTGTGAGTGCTAGTGTTAGGGTTAGGTTTAGTGTTAGGGTGAATTTAAGTGTTAGGGTGAGGGTTAGGTTTAGGGTGAGTATTATGGTTAGAATGAGGGTTAGGGTTAGGGTTACTGTTAGGGTTAGGATTAGGTTTACTGTTAAGGTGAGTGTGAGGTTTAGGGTTAGGTTGAGGGTTAGGTTTATGTTTAGGGTTAGGGTTAGATTTAGGGTTAGGGTGAGGGTGAGGTATAGGGTTAGAATTAGCTTTTGTGTTAGGGTTAGGGTTAGGTTGAGGGTTAGTGTGAAGGTTAGGTTTAGGTTTAAGCTTATGCTTAGGGTTAGGCTTAGGCCGAGCATGAGGGTGAGGGTTAGGGTTAGGGTTAGGGTGAGGGTTTGGGTTAGGGTTATGGTGAGGGTTAAGATGAGATTTAGGGTTAGCATTAGGGTTAGGGTGAGCGCTAGTTTGAGGGTTACTGTGAGGGTGAGGTTTAGGTTTAGGATTAGGTGTAGGTTGAGGGTGAGTGTGAGGGTTAGGGTTAGGGTTAGGGTGAGAGTGAGGGAGAGGTTTAGATTTAGGGTTAGTGTGAGTGTTAGGGTTATGGTGAGGGTTATGGTTAGGGTGAGTGTTAAGGTTAGGGTTAGGTTTAGGGTGAGCACTAGGGTGAGGGTGAGGTTTAGGGTTAGGGTGAGGGTAAGGTTTAGGGTGAGGGTGAGGTTGAGGGTTAGTGTGAGGGTTTTGGGTCGGGGTAGGGTGAGGGTTAGCGTTAGGGTGAGGTTTAGTGTTAGGGTAAGGAATAGGTTTAGGGTTAGGTTTAGAGTGACGGTTAGGGTGAGCATTAGGGTTAGGATTAGTGTTAGGGTATGTGCCAGGGTGAGTGTTAGGGTTAGGGTTAGGTTGATGTTGAGGGTTAGTGTTAGGGTTAGGGTTAGGTTTAGGGTTGGGGTTAGGGTTAGGATTAGGGTTAATGTGATGGTGAGTGTGAGAGTTAGAGTTAGTGTTAGTCTTAGGGTTAGGCTGAGTCTGAGGCTGAGGGTGAGGGTTAGATTAAGGGTGATGGTTAGGTTTAGGGTTAGAGTGTGGGTTAATGTGAGTGATAGGTTTAGGATTTGGGTTAGGATATATCCTAGGGTGAGGGTTCGGTTTAGGGTTAGGGTTCGGTTTAGGGTTAGGGTTAGGGTCAGTGTTAGGGTTAGGGTGAATGTTTGGGTTAGGGTTAGAGTTACGGTGAGGGTGAGGTTTAGGGTTAGGTTTATGGTTAGTGTTATTCTTAGGTTTAGGGTTAGGGTTAAGGTTAAGGTAAGGGTGAGGGTGAGGGTGATGTTGAGGGTCAGGTTTAGGGTTAGGATGAAGTTTAGAGGTAGGGTTAGGGTTAGGGTTAGGGTGATTGTGAGGGTTAGTGTTAGGGTTAGGGTGAGGTTTAGGATTAGGGTTAGGGGTAGCGTTAGGATGAGGGTGAGCGTTAGGGTTTGGGTTTGGGTGAGGGTTAGGGTTAGTTTTGGGGTGAGTGTTAAGGTGAGGACGAAGGTGAGGGTGAGGGTTAGGGTTAAGGTTAGGCTTAGGGTGAGGGTTAGGTTGAGGTTTAGGTTAAGGGTTAGGGTTAGGGTTAGGATTAGGGTTAGGGTGAGGATGAGTGTGAGGGTTATGGTTAGGTTTAGTCTTTGGCTGAGGGTTAGGCTGAGGGTGAGGGTGGGGTTGAGGTTTAGGTTTAGAGTGATGGTTCAGGTTATCGTTAGGTTGAGGGTTAGAATGTGGGCTAGGGTTAGGATTTGGGTTAGGGTGAGGGCTAGGGTGAGGGTGAGGTTTAGGGTTAGGGATAGGGTGAGGTTTAGGGTTAGGGTTAGGGTGAGGTTGAGGTTTTTGGTTAAGGTGAGGCTGAGGCTGAGGGTTAGAATTAAGGTTAGGATTAGGATTAGGGTAAGGGTTAGGGTGAGTGTGAGGGTTAGCGTTAGGGTTAGGGTTCGGCTTAGGGTTACACTGAGGGTGAGGGTGAGGGTGAGGTTTAGGGTTTGAGTGAGGGTTAGGGTTATGTTTAGGGTGAGAGTTAGGGTTCAGGTTAAGTTTAGGGTTAGGGTGAGGGCTAGGATTACGGTTACCATGAGCTTGAGGTTTAGGGTTAGGTTGAGCGTTAGGGTTAGGTTTACGTTTAGCGTGAGGGCTAGGGTGAGGGTGAGGGTTAGGGTTAGTGTTAGGGTGAGGTTTTGGGTTACGGTTAGGTTTAGGATGAGGGTTAGGATGAGGGTTAGGGTTACGGTAAGGGTGATGGTTAGGGTTAAGTGGAGGGTTATTGTTAGTGTTAGTCTTAGGGTGAGGGTAAGTGTTAGGGTAAGGTTTAGGTTTAGGGTGACGTTTAGCATCAGGCTTAGGGTTAGGGTTAGGGGGAGGGGGAGGTTTAGGGTTAGAGTTAAGGTTAGGGTGAATGTTAGGTTTAGGGTTAGGGTTAGGGATAGGGTGAGATTTAGGGTTTGGTTAAGGTTAGAGTTAGGGTTAGGGTGAGGGTGAGATTTAGGGTTAGAGTTAGGGTTAGGGTGAGGGTTAGTTTGAGGGTTAGGGTTAGGCTTAGTGTTAGGGTTAGTGTGAGGGTGAGAGTTAGGGGGAGGGTTAGGATTAGGGTTACGGTTAGGGTGAGGATTAGTGTTAGGTTAAGGGTGAGTGTGTGTGTTAGGTTAGGTTTAGGGTTAGGCTTAAGTTTAGGCTGAGGGTGAGGTTGAAGGTGAGGGTTAGGGTTAGGGTTAGTGTTAGGGTTAGGGTTAGGGTGAGGGTGAGGTATAGTGTTAGGGTTAGGTTTCGAGTTAGGGTTAGTGATTAGTGTTATGGTTAGGTTGAGTGTTAGGGGGAGGGTTAGGGTTAGTGTTAGGGTTAGCGTTAGGGTTAGGGTGAGGGTGAGATTTAGGGTTATAATTAGGGTTAGGGTGAGGCTGAGGGTGAGGCTTAGGGGTTAGGGTTAGTGTTAGGGTTAGGGTTAGGGTGAGGGTTAGGATGAGTGTGAGGGTTAATGTTAGGGTTAGGGTTAGCCTTAGGTTCAGGCTGAGGGTGAGGGTGAGGGTGAGGTTTAGGTTTAGAGTTAGGGTTAGTGTTAGGGTTAGGGTTAGCATGAGGGTGAGATTAATGGTTAGGGTGAGGTTTAGGGTGGGGTTGACGGTAAGGGTAAACGTGAGGTTTAGGCTGAGGGTGAGGGTTACTGAAAGTGTGAGGGTTAGTGTTAGGGTGAGGTTTATGGTGAGGGGTAGAGTGAGGCTGAGGGTTAGAGGATTAGTGTTAGGGTTAGGGTGAGGTTTAGGGGGAGGATGAGTGTTAGGGTTAGGGTGAGGAATAGGCTGAGGGTGAGGGTTAGGGTTAGGCTTAGTTTTAGGGTTAGGGTGATGGTTAGGGTTAGTGTGAGGATCAGTGTTAGTGTTAGGGTTTGTTTTAGGGTGAGGGTAAGTGTTAGGGTGAGGGTTAGGGTTAGGTTGAGGGTTATGGTGAGGGTGAGGGTGAAGGTTAGGGTTAGGGTTAGGATGAGGTTTAGGTTTAGGTTTAGAGTTAGAGTTAGGGTTATGGTGAGAGTTAGGTTTAGGTTTAGAGTTAGGGTTACTGTTAGGGTTAGTGTTAGTGTGAGGGTCAGGTGTACCGTTAGGCTTAGGCTTAGGCTTAGGCTTAGTCCGAGCATGAGGGTGAGGGTTAGCTCGAGGGTGAAGCTGAGGATTAGGGTTAGGTTTAGTGTTAGGGTTAAGTTTAGTTTTAGGTTTAGGTACAGGTTTAGGGTTAGGGTTCGGGTTACGGTGAGGGTTAGGGTTAGGGTTAGACTTAGGCTTAGGGTTAGGCTGAGGATGAGGGTGGGGGTGAGAATTAGGGTTAGGGTTAGGGTTATTGTTAGTGTTATGGTTATGGTTAAGATTGCAGTTAGGGGGGCTGGGAAGGTGGCTCAGTGGTAGAGCGCTTGCCTTGCATGCTCGAGTCCCTGGGTTCGATTCCTCAGCCCCACATAAGGAAAAAGAAAAAAGCCGGAAGTGGCGCTGTGGCCCAGAGTTCAGGCAAAAAAAAAAAAAAAAGATTGCGGTTAGGTTGAGGCTGAAGATGAGGGTTATGATTAGGGTTAGGGTTAGTGTTAGGGTTATGGTTAGTGTTAGGGTTAGTTTTATTGTTAGGGTTAGGGTTAGAGTTACGGTGAGGAGGAGGGTGAGGGTGAGGGTGAGGTTTAGGGTGAGGTTTAGGGTTAGGGTTAGGTTTAGGGTGAGGGTGAGGTTTAGGGTTAGAGTTATGGTTAGGGGGAGAGTTAGGGTAAGGTTTAGGGTTAGGGTTAGTGTTCGGGTTAGGGTGAGGGTGAGGGTTAGGTTGAGGTTTAGGGATAGGGTTAGGGTTAGGTTTATGCTTAGGGTGAGGTTGAGTGTGAGGCTTAGTGTGAGGGTTAGGCTTAGGCTTAGGGTTAGGCTGAGTGTGAGGGTGGATGTGAGGATTAGGTTTAGGGTGATGGTTAGGGTTAGGGTTAGGGTTATTGTTAGGGTTAGGTTTATAGTTATGGTGAAGTTGAGGGTGCGGGTGAGGATTAGGGTTAGGGTTACGCTGGTGTTTAGGGTTAAGGTTAGGGTTAGTGTGAGGGTGAAGTTTACGTTTAGATAAAGGGTTACTGGAAGAGGGATGGTGAGGTTTAGGGTTACGGTTAGTGATAGGGTTAGGGTGATGGTGAGGGTTAGGTTGAGGTTTAGGGTTGGGGTTAGGGTTAGGGTTAGTGTGAGGGTTAGCTTAGGGTTAGGGTTAGGGTTAGGTTGAGGGTAAGATTTAGGGTGAGGGTTTGGGATAGGGTGAGGTTGATGGTTAGGTTGAGGGTTAGAATTAGGGTTAGTGTTATTGTTAGGGTTAGGTTTAGGGTTACAGTTACGGTGAGGGTGAGGGTGAGTGTTAGAGTTAGGGTTAGGGTGAGTTTGAGGGTTAGGATTTGGGTTAGGGTTAGAGTTAGGTTTAGGGTGAGGGTGAGGTTTAGGGTTAGATTTAAGGTTAGGGTGAGGGTTGGGGTGAGGGTTAGAGTTAGGGTTAGTGTTAGGCTTAGGGTGAGGGCTAGGGTGAGGGTTAGGGTTAGGGTGAGGGTTACAGTTATGGTTAGGGTGAGAGTTAGTGTTCAGGTTAAGTTTAGGGTTAGGTTGAGGATTAGGGTAAGGATCATGGTGAGTGTGAAGGTTAGGGCTAGTTTGAGGGATAGGGTTTAGATTTAGGGTTAGGGTGAGTGTGAGTGTGAGGGTTAGGCTTAGTGTTCTGGTGAGGGTTAGTGTGAGGGTTAGGGTTAGTGTTAGGGTTCTTGTTAGGTTTAGGGTTAGGTTGAGTGTGAGGTTAATTTTAGAGTTAGGGTTAGGGTGGGGCTGAGGTGAGGGTTAGGTTTAGGGTTAGTGTTGGAGTTAGGGATAGGGTGAGTGTTAGGGTGAGGGTTAGGGTTACGTTTAGGGTTAGGATTAGGATTAGGGTAAAGGTTAGGGTGAGTGTGAGGGTTAGGGTTAGGGTTGGGGTGAGGGTAAGTGTTAGGGTGAGGGTTAGGATTAGGGTGAAGGATATGGTTAAGATGAGGGTTAGGCTTAGGTTTTGGTTTATTGTTAGGTTTAGGGTTAGGGTTATTGTTAGGGTAAGGTTTACATTTACGGTCACTGTGAGGGTGAGGGTTAGGGGTAGGGTTAGGCTGAGGTTTAGGGGTTGGATTAGGGTTAGAGTTAGGGTTAGGGTGATTTTAAGGCTTAGGCTTAGAGTCAGTGTTAGAGTGAGGGTTAGGTTGAGGGTTAGGGTTAGGGTTAGTGTTATGGTTAGGGTTATGGTGAGTGTTAGGGGGAGGGAGAGGTTTAGGGTTAGGTTTAGGATTAGGGTTAGGGTGAGGGTGAGTGTGTGGGTTAGGGTTAGGTTGAGGGTTATACTTAGGGTTAGGCTTAGGGTGAGTTTGTGTGTTAACGTTAGGTTTAGGGTTAGGCTTCGGGTTAGGCTTCGGGTGAAGTTGAGGGTGAGAACGTTAGGGTTAAGGTGAGGGTTATGCTTAGGTTTATGGGGAGGGTTAGGATGAGGATTACGGGTAGGATTAGGGTTAAGGTGAGGGCTAGGGTGGGCGTGAGGTTTAGGTTTAGGGTTAGGGTGAGGTTTACTATTAGGTTTAGGGTTAGGGTCAGGGTTAGAGTAAGGGTTAGGGTGAGGGTGTGGGTGTGGGTTAGGTTTAGGGTTAATATTAGGGTTAGGGTTATGGTGAGGGTTAGGGTGAGGGTGAGGGTTAGGTTTAGTGTCAGCATTAGGATTAGTTTTAAGGTTAGTGTGAGTGTGAGGGTTAGGGTTAAGGTTAGGCTAGGCTTAGGCTGAGGGTGAGGGTGAGGGTGAGGGTTAGGGTTAGGGTGAGGGTTAAGATTAGGGTTGGGGGAGTGTTAGGATGAGGGTTAGGCTTAGTATTAGGGTTAGGGGGAAGGCTAGGCTGAGGGTGAGGTTTATGTTTAGGGTTAGGGTGAGGTATAGGGTTAGGTTTAGGTTGAGGGTGAGATTATGGTTAGTGTTAGGGTTAGGTTGAGGCTGAGGGTGAGGTTTAGGGTTAGGGTTAGTGTTAGGGTTAGGGTTAAGGTGAGGGATAGGATGAGGGTGAGGGTTAGGGTTATGGTTAGGATTAGGATTAGGGTAAGGGTTCCGGTGAGTGTGAGGGTTATTGTTACGGTTAGGCTTAGGCTTAGGCTGAGGCTGAGGGTGAGGGTGAGGTTTAGGCATAGGGTGAGGGTTAGGGTTAGGGTTAGGTTTAGGGCGAGTGTTAGGATGAGGGTTAGGCTTAGGATTAGGGTGAGGGTGAGGGCTAGGGTGAGGATGAGGTTTAGGGTTAATGTTAGGGTTAGGGTGAGGTTTAGGTTTAGAGTTAGGGTGAGAAGGAGGTTTAGGTTTAGAGTTAGGGTTAGGGTGAGGCTGAGGGTTTGGGTTAGGGTTAGTGTTAGATTTAGGGTTAGGGTAAGGGTTAGGGTGATGGTGAGGGTTAGGCTTAGTGTTAGGATTAGGGTTAGGGTAAGGTTTAGGGTGAGTGTGAGAATTAGGATTAGGTTTAGGGTTAGGCTGAGGATGATGGTGAGGGTGAGGGTTAGGGTTATGCTGAGGGTTAGGTTTAGGGCTAGGGTGAGAGTTAGGGTTCCAGTTAAGTTTAGGGTTAGGGTTAGGTTTACGGTGAGAGTGAGGGTTAGGATTAGGTTGATGGTTAGGGTTAAGGTTAGGGCTAGGGTTAGGGTGAGGGTTAGGGTTAGGGTTAGGGTGAGGGTTAGGATGAGATTTAATGTTAAGATTAGAGTTAGGGTGAGGGCTAGGGTGAGGGTGAGGGTTATGGTTAGGATGAGGTTTAGAGTTAGGCTTAGGGTTAAGGTTAGGTTGAGGGTGAGGTTTAGGGTTAGATTTAGGGTTAGTGTTCGGGTTAGGGTTAGGTGAAGGTTCGGGTTAGGCTTAGGCTTAGGCTTAGGCTTAGGCAGAGGTTGAGGCTTAGAGTTAGGGTCAGGGTGAGGGTTAGGGTTAGGGTGAGTTTGTGGGTGATGGTGAGGGTTAGTGTTAGGCTTAGTGTGAGTGTTAGGGTTAGGGTGAGGGTTATGGTTAGGGTGAGGGTTAGTGTTAGGGTTGGGCTTAAGCTTATTCTTAGTGTAACGCTGAGTGTTAGGGTGAGGGTGAGTGTGAGGGTTAGGGTTAGTGTTCGGGTTAGGCTTAATGGTAGTCTAAGGGAGAGGGTGAGGGTGAGGTTTAGGGTTAGGGTGAGGGTGAGGTTTAGGTTTAGAGTTTGTGTTAAAGTGAGGGTTAGTGTGAGGGTTAGTGTTAGGGTTAGTTTTTGGGTTTGGTTTTAGCCTGAGTTTTAGGGTGAGGTTTAGGGTTAGGGATAGGGTTAGTTGTAGGATTAGGGTTTGGGTGAGGGTGAGTGTGAGGGTTAGGGTTCGGTTAATGTTAGGGTTAGGCTTAGGTTTAGGCTGAGGGTGAGGGTTAGAGTTAGGGTGAGGGTGAGGGTTAGGATGAGGGTTAGGTTTAGGATTAGGGTTAATGTGAGGGCTATTGTGAGGGTGAGGATTAGGGTTAGGGTTAAGTTTAGGGATAGGGTGAGGGATAGGATTAGGGCTTGGTTTAAGGTGAGGGTTCGGGTTAGGTTTAGGGTTCAGGTTAGCATGAGGGTTCCGGTTAGGATTAGGTTTAGGATGAGGGCTAGGGTGAGCGTGAGGATTAGGGTTAGGGTTAGGTTGAGGTTTATTGATCGGGTTTAGGATGAGGGCTAGGGTGAGGGTGAGGTTGATGTTTAGGGTTAGGGTTAGTGTTAGGGTTAGGATTAGGGTTAAGGTGAGGGTGAGTGTGAGGGTTAGTGATAGGTTAGGCTTAGGCTTAGGGTTAGGCTGAGGGTGAGGTTGGGGTTGAGGATTAGGGCTAGGGTGATGGTTACGGTTAGTGTTAAGGTGAGGGTTAGTTTGTGGATTAGGGTTAGGGTTCGGGTTACGGTGAGGGCTAGGGTGAGGATTAGGGTAAGTCTTAGGATTTGGCTTAGGCTTATTCTGAGTATCTGTTTGAAGTTGAGGGTTAGGTTTAGGGTGATGCTTAGGTTGACGGTTAGAATGAGGTTTAGGTTTAGGGTGAGGGTTAGGGTGAGGTTTATGTTAAGGGTAATGGTTAGGTTAAGGCTTAGGGTGAGGGTTAAGATAAAGGTGAGGGTTATGGTTAGGTTTATGGTTCTGGTAAGGGTTAGGGTTAGGGTGAGGGTCTGGGTTAGAATTAGGGTGAGGTCTAGGGTGAGGGTGAGGGTTAGGGTTAGTGTTAGGGTTAGGGTGAGGATAAGGGTTAGGGTGAGGCTTATGGTTAGTGTGAGGGTTAGGGTTTGTGTTAGGTTAATTGTTAGGGTTAGGGTTACAGTTACGGTTACAGTGAAGGTGAGGGTGAGGTTTAGGGTTAGGGTTAGAGTTAGGGCTAGGGTGAGGGTTAGGTTGAGGGTTAGGGTTAGGGTTAGTGTGAGGTTTAGGGTGAGTATGAGGGTTAGGGTTAGGGTGAGGGTGAGGGTTAGAATTAGTGTTAGGGTGAGGGCTAGGGTCATGGTGAGGGTTAGGGTTAGGGTTAGGGTGAGGTTTAGGATTAGGGTGAGGGTTAGGGTTAGTGTGAGGGTTAAAGATAGGGTTGGGGTTAGTGTTAGCGTGAGGGTAATTTTTAGGGTGAGGGTTAGGGTTAGGTTGAGGGTTAGGGTCGGGGTGACAGTTAGGGTAAACGTGAGGGTTAGACTGAGGGTGAGGGTTACGGTTAGGGTGAAGGTTAGGGTTAGGGTGAGGGTTAGGGTTAGTGGTGGGGTGAGGGTGAGGTTTAGATTGAGGATTTGTGTTAGGGTTAGTGTGAGGTTTAGGGTGAGGATGAGGGTAAGGTTTAGGGTGAGGGCTAGGGTGAGGGTGAGGGTTAGGGTTAGGGTTAGGATGAGGTTTAGGTTTAGGTTTAGGGTTAGAGTTAGGGTTAGGGTTAGAGTGAGGTTTAGGGTTAGTGTTAGAGTTAGTGTTAGGGTTAGTTTTAGGGTGAGGGATAGGTTTAGGCTAAGGCTTAGACTGAGCATGAGGGTGAGGGTTAGGGTTAGGATTAGGGTGAGGGTTAGGTTTAGAATTAGGGTGAGGTTTAGGATGAGGTTTCGGGTCAGGATTAGGGTTAAGTTGACGGCTAGGGTGAGGGTTAAGGTTAGGGTTGGGGGAGGGTTAGGGTGAGGGTTAGGGTTATGATTAAGGTTAGGGGGAGGGGCTAGGGTGATGGTTAAGTTTAGGGGTAGGGTTAGGGTTAGGTTTCGATTTAGGGTTAGGGTTCGAGTAAGGGTGAGTGTGAGATTTAGGGTTAGATTTCGGCTTAGGGTTAGGCTGAGGGTGTGTGTTAGGGTTAGGGTTAGTGATGGGGTTAGGGTGAAGGTGAGTGTTAGGGTGAGGGTGAATATTAGGGTTAAGTTTAGGATTAGGATTAGGGTTTGTGTTAGGGTGAGTGTGAGGGTTAGGATTAGGGTTAGGCTTAGGCTTAGGCTGAGGCTGAGGGTGAGGGTGGAGGTGAGGGTTAGGGTGAGGGTTAGGTTTAGTGTTAGGGTGAGAGTTGGGGTTCAGGTTAAGATTAGGTTTAGGGTGAGCATTAGGGTAAGGGGTACAGTGAGAATGAGGTTTAGGTTTAGGGTTAGATTTAGGGTTAGGGGAGGGTTAGTTCGTGAGTTAATGTTAGGGTTAGGGTTAGGGTTAAGGTTAGGTTGAGGGTTAGGTTGAGGTTAAGGGTTAGGGTCAGGGTTAGGGTTAGGATTAGGCTTAGGGTGAGGGTGATTGTGAGGGTAAGGGTTAGGGTTACGCTTAGGCTTAGGGTTAGGCTGAGTGTGAGGGTGGGTGTGAGGATTAGGGTTAGGGTTATGGTTAGGGTTTGGTTTAGGGTTTGGGTTAGGGTTAGAGTTAGGTTTAGGGTTAGGGTGAGGTTTAGGGTTACAGTTAGGGTTAGGGTGAGGGTTAGGTTGAGGGTTAGGGTTAGGGTTAGGGTGCGACTTTGGGGGAGGTTTAGTGTTAGTGATAGGTTTAGGTTTCAGGTTAGGGAGAGTGTGAGTGTGTGGGTTTGGGTTAGGTTTAGGGTTAAGTTTAGGGTTAGGCTGAGGGTGAGTGTTAGGGTTAGGGTTAGGATGAGGTTTAGGGTTAAGGTTAGGGTTAGGGTGAGGGTTAGGGAGCGGATGAGGGTTAGGGTTAGGGTTAGGGAGTTTAGGGTTAGAATTAAGGTTAGGGTGTGGGTACTGTTAAGTTTAGGGTTAGGGTGAAGTTTAGGGTTATGGTGAAGTTTGGGTTTAGTGTGAGGTATAGTGTTAAGGTGAGGGTAATTCTTAGGGTGAGGTTTAGGGTTAGGGTGAGGGTTATCATTAGGGTGAGGTTTAGGGTTAGGGTTAGGTTTATTGTTAGGGTTAGGGTTAGGGTTACGGTTACGGTGAGGGTTAGGGTGATGATAAGGTTTAGGGTTAGGGTTAGTGTGAGATTTAAAGTTACGGTTAGGGTTAGATTTAGGTTTAGGTTGAAGTTGAGGTTTAGGGTTACAGTTAGGGTTAGGATGAGGGTTATGGTGAGTGTTAGGGTTAGTGTTAGGGTTAGGGTTAGGGTGAGGGTTAGGGTGAGGGTTAGGGTTAGTGATAGGGTTAGGATTAGGTTTAGGGATTAGATCAGGGTGAGTGTGAGGGCTAGGGTTAGTGTTAGGTTTAGGCTTAGATTTAGGCTGAGGGTGAGCCTGAAGGTGAGGGATAGGTTTAGGGTGCGGGTTACGGTTAGGGTTAGAGTTAGGCTTAAGGTGAGGTTTAGGGTTAGGGTTAGGGTTAAGTTTCTGGTAATGGTGAGGGTTAGAGTTAGCATTAGGGTAAGGGTGAGGGGTAGGGTTAGGTTTAGGGTGAGTGTTAGCGTTAATGTGAGGTTTAGGGTTAGGGTTAGGGTTAGTTTGAGGGTTAGGTTGAGGGTTAGGGTTTGGGTTAGGGTTAGGGTGAGAATGAAGTTTAGGGTGAAGTTTAAGTTAGGCTTAGTGTTAGGATTAGGGTGAGGTTAGGGGTTAGGGTGGGGGTTAGTCTTAGGGTTAGGGTGAGGGTTAAGATTAGCTTTAGGGTTTCAGTGAGGGTGAGGGTTAATGTTAGGGTGAGGGTTAGGTTTAGGATTATGGTTAGGGTGATGGTGATGTTTAAGATTAGGGTTAGGGTTATTGCAAGTGTTATTTTTGCAGTGTGGGTGAAGGTTAGGGTTAGGTTTAGGGTTAGTTTTAGGGTTAGGATTAGTGTTAATGTTAGGGTTAGGTTTAGACTTATTGTTTGGGTGAGGGTGGGGGTGAGGATGAGGGTTAGCGTTAGGGATAGGGTGAGGTTTAGGGTTAGGGTTAGGATTAGGCATAGGGTCAGGGTGAGGTTTAGGGTTAGTCTTAGGTTGAGGGGGAGGTTTAGGGTGAGGGTTAGGGTTAGGGTTAGGGATAGGATTAGGGTTAGGGTGAGGGTGAGTGTGAGGGTTAGGGTTAGGATTAGGCTTTGGCTTAGGGTTAGGCTGAGGGTGAGGGTGGGTTTGAGTATTAGGCTTAGTGTGATGGTGAGCCTTAGGGTTAGGGTGAGGGTTAGGATGAGGTTTATGGTTAGGATTAATGTTAGGGTAAGGGCTAGCCTGAGGGTGAGGTTTAGGGTTACGGTTAGGTTTAGGCTGAGGGTGATGGTGAGGGTGAACTTTAGGGTTATGGTGATGGATAGGGTTAGTGTAAGGGTGAGGGTTAGGATGTGGGTTCGGGTTAGGGTGAGGGTTAGTAGGAGTGTGACGGTAAGAGTAAAAGTGAGGGTTACAGTAAGGGTGAGGGTTAAGGTAAGGGTTAGGGTTAGGGTTAGATTGAGGATTAGGGTTAGGGGTAATGTGAGGTTTTGGGTGAGGATGAGGGTTGGGGTGAGGTTTAGGGTTAGAATTAGGGTTAGGGTGAGTTCTAGCGTTAGGGTGAGGGTTAGTGTTAAGGTTAAGTTTAGGGTGAGGTTTAGGGTGAGGGGTAGGGTTAGGTTTAGGGTGAGGGTTAGGTTTAGTTTGAGGGTTATGGTTCGGGTGAGTGTGAGGGTGAGGTTAAGGTTTATGGAGAGGGTTAGGGTGAGGGTGAGGGTTAGGGTTAGTGTTAGAGTGAGGGTGAGGGTTAGGATTAGGTTTAGGTTTAGGGTGAGGTTTAGGGTGAGGGTGAGGGTTAAAGTTAGGGTTAGGTTTGTGGTGTGGGTAAGTGATAGCATGAGGGTTAGGGTTAGTGTTAGAGTTAGCATTAGGTTTAGGGTGAGGGTTAGGTTTAGGGTTAGGGTGAGGGTGCGGGTGAGAGTGAGGGTTAACGTGAGGATTAGGATGAGTTTTAGGGTTAGGGTGAGAGTTAAGTTTACGTTAGCTTGAGCGTGAGGGTGAAGGTTAGGGTTAGGGTGAGGGTTAGGTTTACGATCAGAATTAGTTTTATGGTTAGGGTGAAGGTTAGGGTTAGGGTGAGTGGTAGGGTTAGGGGTGGTATTAGGATTAGGGTTAGGTTTAGGGTGAGTGTGAGGGTTAGTTTTAGGGTTAGGGTTTGGCTTAGGTTTAGGCTTAGGGTGAGGTTGAGGGTTATGGTTAGGGTGAGGTTAAGGTTTATGGTTTGGATTAGGGTTAGGGTGCAGGCTAGGGTGAGGGTGAGAGTTAGGGTTAGGGTTAGGCTTAGGCTTAGGGTTAGGCTGAGGGTGAGGGTGGGTGTGAGAAATAGGTTTTGGGTGATGGTTAGCGTTAGGGTTAGGGTGAGGAATAGGATGAAGGTTAGGGTTAGGATTTGGTTTAGGTTTAGGGCTAGGATGAGGGTGAGGGTTAGGGTTAAAGATAGGGTTAGATTTAGGATTAAGGGTAGGATGAGGGTGAGTGTGAGGGTTAGGGTTAGCGTTAGGCCTAGGCTTAGCTTTAGGCTGAGGGTGAGGGTGAGGGTTAGGGTTAGGTTGAGGGTTAGGATGTGGTATAGGGTTAGGATTCGTGTTAGGGTGAGGTCTAGGGTGAGGGTTATGTTTAGGGTTAGGTTTAGGGTGAGGTTTAGGGTTCGGGTTAGGTTTTGGTTTAGGGTGAGTGTTAGGGTTAGGTTTACGGTGAGGGTGAGGGTCAGGGTTAGGTTGAAGGTTAGGGTTAGGGTTAGGTTGAGGTTTAGGTTTAGGTTTAGGATGAGGGTTAGGATGAGGCTTATGGTTTGGATTAGGGTTAGGGTGCGGGCTAGGGTGAGTATGAGGGTTAGGGTTAGGGTTAGGCTTAGGCTTAGGGTTAGGTTGAGGGTGAGGGTGGAGGTGAGAAATAGGTTTTGGGTGGTGGTTAGGGTTAGGGTTAGGGTGAGGGTTATGATGAGGGTTAGAGTTAGGATTAGTTTTAGGGTTAGGTCTAGGGTTAGGGTGAGGGTTAGTGTTAGGCTTAGGCTTAGGCTTAGGGTTAGGCTCATGATTAGGGTAAGGGTGAGGGTTAATGTTTGGGTGATGGATAGGGTTAGGGTTAGGGTGAGTGTTAGGATGAGGGTTAGGGTTAGGGTGAGTGTTAGGATGAGCGTGACGGTAAGAGTAAATGTGAGGGTTAGGCTGAGGGTGAGTGTTCCCCTAAGGGTGATGGTTAGGATTTGGGTGAAGGTTAGGATAAGGGTTAGGTTGAGGGGTAGGGTGAGGGTGAGGGTTAGGATGAGGTTTAGGGTTAGGATTAGGGTGAGTTTTAGGGTTATGGTGAGGGTTAGTGTTAGGGTGAGTGTTAGGGTGAGGTTTAGCATTAGGGTTATCCTTAGGGTTAGGGTGAGGGTTAGGATGAGGGTTAGGCTTAGGATTAGGGTGAGTGTTAGGGTGAGGGTGAAGGTTAGGGTTCTGGTGAGGGTTGGTGTTATTATTAGGGTTAGGGTCAGGTTTAGGGTGACGGTGAGGTTTAGGGTGTGGGTTGGGGTGAGGGTTAGGGTTAGGGTTAAGGTGAGGGTTAGGATAAGGGGTAGGGTTAGGTTTAGGGTGAGGGTTAGATTGAAGATTAGGTTTAGGGTTAATATGAGGTTTAGGGTGAGGATGAGGTTTAGGGTTAGGTTGAGGATTAGGGTTAGAATTAGGGTTAGGGTGAGGGCTAGGGTGAGGTTTAGGGTTAGGGTTAGGGTTAGGGTAGGGTTTAAGGTTAGGGTGAGGGTGAGGTTAAGGTTTAGGGTGAGGGTTAGTGTGGGGGTGAGGGTTAGGGTTAGGGTTAGGGTGAGGGTAAGGTTGAGGGTTAAGGTGAGTGTTAGGGTGAGGGTGAGGGTGAGGGTTAGGGTTGGGGTTAGGGTTAGAGTGAAGGTTAGGTTGAGGGGTAGTGTTAGGTTTAGGGTGAGGATTAGGGATAGTGTGAGGGTTAGGGTTTGAGTGAGGGTAAGGTTCAGGTGAGGTTTAGGGTTAGGGTGAGGGTTAGCATTATTGTTAGGGTCAGGTTTAATGTTAGGTTGGAAGTCAGGGTTAGGGTGAGTGTTAGGGTGAGTGTTAGGGTTAAGGTAAGTGATTGGATTAGGGTGAGGTTTATGTTTAGGGTGATGTGTAGAATGAGGTTGAGGGTTAGGGTGAGGGTGACAATGAAGGTTAAGGTATGGATGCGGGTTAGTGTTAGGGTAAGGGTTAATATTACAGTGAGGGTTAGGGTGACGGTGAGGGTAAGGGTTAGGTTTATGGTGAGGGTTAGGGTTAGAGTTAGGGTGAGGGGTAGTGTTAGAGTTAAGGTTACAGTTAGTGTGAGGGTTAGGGTTAGGGTGAGGATAAGGTAAGCTTGAGGGTTGGAGTGAGGGTGAGGTTTACGGTTACTGTTAGTGTGAGGGTTAGGCTTAGGGTTATGTTTATTTGGAGGGTGAGTGTTTGAGTTAGGATGAGTGTTCTTGAGAGTGTGAGAGTTAGGGTTTGGGTGAGGGTTAGGGTTAGGGTGAGTGTTAGGGTGATGGTGAGGGTGAGGGTTAGGGTTGGGGTTAGGGTTAGAGTGAGAAGTAGGGTGAGGTGTAGGGTTAGGGTTAGGGTGAGAGTTAGGTTTACTGTGAGAGTTAGGGTTAGGGTGAGGTGTAGGATTACTGTGAGTGTTCAAGTTAGGATTAGGCTTAGTGTTAGGGTGAGGGTAAGGGTTAGGTTGAGGGTTAGGGTTAGAGTGAGGGTTAGGGTTAATGTGAGGGTTAGGGTTAGGGTTAGGGTTAGGCTTAGGCATAGGTTTAGGCTGAGGGTGATGTTGAGGGTGAGGGTTAGTGTTATGGTGATAGATATGGTTAGGTTTAGGGTGAGGGTTAGGATGAGGGTTCGTGTTAGGTTGAGGGTTAGTATGAGCCTGAGGGTTACAGTAAGGGTGAGGGTTAGGTTTAGGTTGAGGGTTAGTGTAAGGGTTAGGGTTAGGGTTAGATTGAGGATTAGGTTTAGGGGTAGTGTGAGGTTTAGTGTGACGATGAGGGTTAGGGTGAGGTTTAGGGTTAGAATTAGGGTTAGGGTGAGGGCTAGCATGAGGCTGAGGGTTAGGGTTAGGGTTAAGTTTAGTTTGAGGGTTAGGGTGAGGGGTAGGGTTAGGTTTAGGGAGAGGGTTAGGGTTAGTGTGAGGGTTAGGGTTAGGGTGAGGAGAAGGTAAGCGTGACGGTTGGAGTGAGGGTGAGGTTTAGGGTTACTGTTAGTGTGAGGGTTAGGGATACGGTTAGGGTGAGGGTTAGGCTTAGGGTTATGTTTATTTTGAGGGTGAGTGTTTGAGTTAGGATGAGTGTTCTTGAGAGTGTGAGAGTTAGGGTTTGGGTGAGGGTTAGGGTTAGGGTGAGTGTTAGGGTGACGGTGAGGGTGAGGGTTAGGGTTGGGGTTAGGGTCAGAGTGAGGGGTAGGGTGAGGTGTAGGGTTAGGGTTAGGGTGAGTGTTACGTTTACTGTGAGGGTTAGGGTTAGGGTGAGGTTTAGGGTTACTGTGAGGGTTCCAGTTAGGATTAGGCTTAGTGTTAGGGTGAGGGTAAGGGTTAGGTTGAGGGTTAGGGTTAGAGTGAGGGTTAGGGTTAATGTGAGTGTTAGGGTTAGGGTGAGGGTTAGGGTTAGGGTGATGTTTAGGGTGAGGTTGAGGGTTAGTATGAGTGTGAGTGTGAAGGTTCGGATGAGTGTTTGGGTTAGGTTTAGGTTGAGGTTGAGGGTGAGGGTGAGGCTTAGGGTTAGTTTTAGGGTAAGGCTGAGTGTGAGGGTTAAGGATAGGCTTAGGCTTAGGCTGAGGGTGAGGGTGAGGGTTAGGGTTAGTGTTAGGTTTAGGGTTAGTGTTAGGGTTATGTTGAGGCTTAGGGTTAGGTTAGAGGTTACGGTTAGGGTGAGGGTTAGGGTTAGGGATAGGTTTATGTTGAGGATGAGGGTGAGGGTTAGGGTTAGGATTAGGGTTAGGGTGAGCCTGAGGGTGAGGGTGAGGGTGAGGTTTAGGGTTAGGGTGAGGGTTAGGCTAAGGGTTAAGGTGAGCGTTAGGTTTAGGGTGATGTTTAGTTTGAGGGTGAGGGTTAGGGTGAGATTGAGGGTGAGGTTTCGGTTGAGGGTTTGGGTTAGGGTTAAGGTGAGGGTGAAGGTGAGGGTGAGGGTTAGGTTTAGGGTTAGGGTTAGGCTTAGGGTGAGGGTGATTGTGAGGTTTATAGTTAGGGTTATGGTTAGGCTTAGGTTTAAGCTTAGGTTGAGGTGAGTTTGAGGGTTAGGGTTAGGGTGACTGTGAGCATTAGGGTTAAGGTTAGGGATAGGATGAGGGTTAGATGAGGGTGAGGGTTAGGGTTCGGGTGAGTGTTAGGCTTAGGGTTAGGGTGAGGGTGAGGGTGGGGGTGTGTATTAGGCTTAGGGTGAAGGTTAGCATTAAGGTTAGGGGGAGGGTTAGGATGAAGTTTAGCAGTAGGATTTGGGTTTGGGTGAGGGCTAGGGTGACAGTGAGTGTTAGGGTTAGGGTTAGGCTTAGGCATAGGTTTAGGCTGAGGGTGATGGTGAGGGTGAGGGTTAGTGTTATGGTGATGGATATGGTTAGGTTTAGGGTGAGGGTTAGGATGAGGGTTCGTGTTAGGGTGAGGGTTAGTATGAGCCTGAGGGTTACAGTAAGGGTGAGGGTTAGGTTTAGGTTGAGGGTTAGTGTAAGGGTTAGGGTTAGGGTTAGATTGAGGATTAGGGTTAGGTTTAGGCTGAGGGTTAGTGTTAGAATTAGGGTTAGGGTGAGGGTTACGGTTAGGGTTAGGGTTAGGGTGATGTTTATGTTTATGGTGAGGGTTAGGTTTAGTGTGAGGGTTAGTGTTAGGGTGAGGGTAAATGTTAGGGTGAGGTTTAGCGTTATGGTGAGGTTGAGGGTGAGGGTGAGGTTTAGGGTTAGGGTTAGGGTGAGATTTAGGGTTAGGGTTAGGGTTAGATTTAGGGTTAGGGTGAAGTTGAGGTTTAGGGTTAGAGTTAGGGTTAGGGTGAGGGTTAGGGTGAGTGTTAGGGTTAGGGTTAGTGTTAGGGTTAGGCTTAGGGTGAGGGTTAGGTGTACGGATAGGGTAAGTTTAGGATTAGGGTTAAGGTGAGGGTGAGTGTGAGGGTTAGGGTTAGTGTTAAGTTTAGGCTTAGAGTTAAGCTGAGGGTGAGGGTGAAGGTGAGGGTTAGGGTTAGGGTGAGGGTTAGGGTTAGGTTTAGGGTTAGAGTTAGCCTTAAGGTGAGGTTTAAGGTTAGGTTTAGGGTTCTGGTAATGGTGAGGGTTAGAGTTAGCATCAGGGTTAGGGTGAGGGTTTGGGTTATGGTTAGGGTGAGTGTTAGGGTTAATGTGAGTTTTAGGGTTAGGGTTAGGGTTAGGGTGAGGGTTAGGTTGAGGGTTGGGGTTTGGGTTAGGATTAGGCTGAGGGTGAGGATTAGGGTGAGATTTAGGTTAGGCTTAGTGTTAGGAATAAGGTGAGGTTAAGGGTTAGGTTGAGGGTTAGGCTTAGGGTTAGGGTGAGAGTTAAGATGAGGGTTAGGGTTTCAGTGAGGGTGAGGGTTAATGTTATCGTGAAGGTTAGGGTTAGGATTAGGGTTAGGGAGTGGGTGATGGTTAGGATTACGGTTAGGGTTGTTGTAAGTGTTATGGTTACTGTTACATTTCCAGTGAGGGTGAGGCTGAGGGTGGAGGTTAAGGTTAGGGTTAGGGTTAGTTTTAGGGTTAGGGTTAGTGTTAATGTTAGGGTTAGGGTTTGACTTTCGGTTTGGGTGAGGGTGAGGGTGAGGGTTAATTTTAGGGTTAGGGTGAGGTTGAGGCTTAGGGTTAGGATTAGGGATAGGGTCAGGGTGAGGTTTAGGGTTAGAGTTAGGTTGAGGGGAGGGTTAGGGTGAGGGTCAGGGTTAGGGTTAGTGTTAGGGTTCACATTAGGTATAGGGTGAGTTTTAGGTTGAGGTTTAGGGTTAGGTTTGGGATTAGGTTAGGGTGAGGGTGAGTGTGAGGTTTAGGGTTAGGCTTAGGCTTAGGCTTAGGTTTAGACTGAGGGTGAGGGTGGATATGAGTATTAGGCTTTTTGTGATGTTTATCCTTAGGGTTAGTGTGAGGGTTAGCATGAGGGTTAGGGATAGGATTAGGGTTAGGGTGAGGGCTAGGGTGAGGGTGAGGGTTAGGGTTAGGGTTAGGTTTAGGCATAGGTTTAGGCTGAGGGTGATGGTGAGGTTGAGGGTTAGGGTTATGGTGATGGATATTGTTATTGTTAGGGGGAGGTTTAGGATGAGGGTTCGGGTTAGGGTGAGGGTTAGTATGAGCGTGATGGTAAGAGTAAAGTTGAGGGTTAGGCTGAACGTGAGGGTTACAGTAAGGGTGAGGGTTAGGGTTAGGGTGAGGGTTAGGGTAAGTGTTAAGGTTAGGGTTAGATTGAGGATTAGGGTTAGGGTTAGTGTGAGGTTTAGGGTGAGGATGAGGGTTAGGGTTAGAATTAGAGTTAGGGTGAGGGCTAGCATGAGGGTGAGGGTTAGGGTTAGGGCTAAGTTTAGGGTAGGGTTAGGGTGAGGCGTAGGGTTAGGTTTAGGGTGAGGGTTAGGTTTAGTGTGAGGGTTATGGTTAGGGTGAGGGTGAGGGTGAGGTAAGGGTTATGGTTAGGGTTAGGTTGAGGGTGGGGGTTAGGGTTATGATTAGTTTTAGTGTTAGGGTGAGGTTTAGGGTGAGGGTGAGGGTTCAGGTTAGGGTTAGGTTTGTGGTGTGGGTGATAGCATGAGGGTTAGGGTGAGTGTTAGAGTTAGCTTTAGGGTTACGGTGAGGGTTAAGTTTAGGGTTTGGGTGAGGATGAGGGTGAGAGTTTGGTTTAAGTTGAGGATTAGGGTGAGTTTTAGGGTTAGGGTGAGGGTTAGGGTTACGGTTAGCGTGAGGGTGACGGTGACAGTAACGGTTAGGGTTAGAGTTATGGTGAGGGTTTGATTAAGTGTGAGGTTTAGGGTGAGGATGAGGTTAAGGGTTAGTGTGACAGTTAGGCTGCGTGTGAGGGTTAGGGTTAGGGTTTGGTTTAGGGTGAGGGTTAGTGTGAGGGTTAGGGCTAGGCTTATGCTTAGGGTTAGTTTGAGGGTTATGCTGAGGGTTAGGATTAGGATTAGGGTGAGGGTTAGGTTGAGGGTTAGGGTGAGGTTGAGGGTTAGTATTAGGGTGAGGGTTATGGTTATTATTAGGGTTAGGGTTAGGTTTAGGGTGACTGAGGTTTAGGGTGAGGGTTAGAGTTAGGGTTAATGTGAGGGTTAGGATAAGGGGTAGGGTTATGGATAGGTTTAGGGTTAGGATTAATGTGAGGTTAAGAATTAGGGTGAGGGTGAGGTTTAGGGTTAGGAATAGTGATAGGGTTAATGTTACGCTGAGGGTGGGGGTGAGGGTGAGAGTTGGGGTTAGGGTTGGGTGAGGGCTATGGTGAGGGTTAGGGTATGGGTGAGGGTTAGTGTGAGGGTGATTGTAAAGATAAAATTGAGGGTTAGGGGGCTGGGAAGGTGGCTCAGTGGTAGAGCGCTTGCCTTGCATGCTCAAGGCCCTGGGTTCGATTCCTCAGCACCACATAAGCAAAAAGAAAAAAGCCGGAAGTGGCGCTGTGGCTCAAGTGGTAGAGCGCTAGCCTTGAGCTGAAGAGCTGAGGGACAGCGCCCAGGCCCAGAGTTCAGGCCCCACGACCGGACCCAAAAAAAAAAAAAAAAAAATTGAGGGTTAGGCTGAGGGTGAGAGTTAAGATAAGGGTGAGGGATACGGTTAGGGTGAGGGTTAGGTTAAGGGTTAGGGATAGGGTGAGGGTTAGATTGAGGATTAGGTTAGGGTTAGTGTGAGGTTTGGGGTGAGGATGAGGGTTATGATTAGGTTGAGGGTTAGGTTTAGAATTAAGGTTACAGTGAGGGCTAGGCTGAGGGTGAAGTTTAGCTTTAGGGTTAGGGTAAGGTTTAGGGTTAAGGTGAGAGTTAGTGTTAGTGTGAGGGTTAGTGTTAGAGTTAGGGTTAGTGTTAGGGTGAGGGGAATTGTTAGGGTGAGGGTTAGTGTTAGGGATAGGTTATGCTTAGGGTTAAGGTTAGGGTGAGGGTGATTGTGTGGGTTAGGGTTAGGTTTAGGTTTAGGGTTAGGGTTATGCTGACGGTGAGGTTGAGCTTGAGGATTAGGGTTAGGGTGATGGTGAGGATTAGGGTTAGGGTGAGGGTTAGGATGAGGGTTAGGATGAAGGTGAGGTTTAGGGTTAGGTTTAGGGTGAGGTTTAGGGTTAGGGTTAGGGTTAGGTTGAGGTTGAGGTTTAGGTTTAGAGTTAGGGTTAGGGTGATGGTTAGTGTTAGGGTTAGTGTTAGGTTTAGGGTTAGGGTGAGTGTTAGGGTTAGGGTTAGGGTTAGTGTTATGGTGAGGGTGAGGTTTAGGGTTATGGTGAGGCTTAGGGTTAGTATGAGGGTTAGTGTTAGGTTGAGGGTAAGTGTTAGGGTGAGGGTTAGGATTAGGTTTAGGGTTAGGGTGAGGTTTAGGGTGAGGGTGAGTTTTAAGGTTAGGGATAGGTTTGTGGTGTGGGTAAGTGATAGCATGAGGTTTAGGGTGAGGGTTAGAGTTAGCATTAGGGCTAGGGTGAGGGTGAGGGTGAGGATGCAGGTGAGAGTGAGGGTTAGGGTGAGGTTTAGGGTTAGGGTGAGGGTTCGGGTTAGGGTGTGTGTTAGGATTAGGGTTTTCCTTAGGGTTAGGGTGAGGGTTAGGCTGAGGTTTAGGCTGAGGTTTAGGCGGAGGTTTAGGCTTAGGATTAGGGTGAGGGTTAGGGTGAGGGTGAAGGTTAGAGTTCTGGTGAGCTTTAGGATTATTATTAGGGTTACAGTCAGCTTTAGGGTGACGGGGAGGTTTAGGCTGAGGGTTGGGGTGTGGTTTAGGGTTAGGGTTAAGGTGAGTGTTAGGATAAGGGGTAGGGTTAAGGTTATGGTGAGGGTTAGGTTTAGTGTGAGAGTTAGATTTAAGGTTAGGGTTAGGATTAGTGTGAGGGTAAGAATTAGGGTGATGGTTAGGGTGAGGGTGAGGTTTAAGGTTAGGAATAGTGATAGGGTTAGTGTTAGGCTGAGGGTGAGGGTGAAGGTGAGGGTGAGGGTTAGGGTTAGGTTTAGGGTGAGGGCTGGGGTGAGGGTTAGGGATAGGGTGAGTGTTAGGGTGAGGGTGATGGTAAGGGTAAAGGTGAGGGTTAGGCTGAGGGTGAGGTTTAATATAAGCGTGAGTTTTAGTGTTAGGGTGAGGGTTAGGGTAAGGGTTCGGGTTAGGGTTAGGGTGAGGGTTAGACTGATTATTAGGGTTAGGGTTAATGTGAGGATGAGGGTTAGGTTTAGGGTGAGGGTGAGGGTTTCTATTAGGGTTAGGGTGAGGGCTAGGGTGAGGGTGAGGGTTAGAGATAGGGTAAGGGTTAGGGCTAGGTTTAGGATTAGGGTGAGGGTTAGGGTTAGAATTAGGGTTAGGGTGAGGGCTAGGGTGAAGTTTAGGGTTAGGTTTAGGGTTAGGGTGAGGTTTAGGTTTAGGGTGAGGGTGAGGTTAAGGTTTAGGGTGAGGGGTAGGGTGAGGGTTAGGCTTAGCGTTAGGGTTAGGGTGAGGATAAGGTTGAAGATTAGGCTGAGTGTTAGGGTGAGGGTGAGGGTGAGGGTGAGGGTTGGGGTTAGGGTTAGAGTGAGTGTTAGGGTGAGGGGTAGAGTTAGGGTTAGGGTGTGGATTAGGGTTACTGTTAGGGATAGGTTTAGAGTGAGGATAAAGGTTAGGGTGAGGGTTAGGGATAGGTTGAGGGTTAGCGTTAGGGTTAGGGTGAGGGTTAATATTAGGTTGGAGGTTAGGGTTAGGTTGAGGGTTAGGGTGAGTTTCAGGTTTCGTGTGAGTGATAGGGTTAGGGTTAGAGTGAGGGTTATGGTTAGGGTGATGTGTAGAATGAGGGTTAGGGTTAGGGTGAGATTTAAGGTAAGGGTAAGGTTTAGGGTGAGGGTGAGGGTAAGGGTTAGGATTAGGGTGAGGGTTAGTGTTAGGGTTACGGTTAGAGTTAGGGAGAGGTGTAGGGTGAGGAGTAGTGTTAAAGTTAAGTTTAGGGTTAGTGTGAGGGTTAGGGTTAGGGTGAGGATTAGGTAAGGGTGAGGGTTGGGGTGAGGGTGAGTGTTAGAGTGAGGATGAGGGTTCTGGAGAGTGTGAGGGTTAGGGTTTGGGTGATGGTTAGGGTTAGTGTGAGTGTTAGGGTGACGGTGAGGGTGAGTGTTAGGGTTGGGATTAGAGTTACAATGAGAGGTAGGGTGAGGGGTAGGGTTAGGTTTAGGGTGAGGGTTAGGGTTACTGTGAGGGTTAGCGTTAAGGTGAGGTTTAGGGTTACTGTGAGGGTTCAAGTTAGGGATAGGCTTAGTGTTAGGGTTAGGGTAAGGGTTAGGTTGAGGGTTAGGGTTAGGGTGAAGGTTAGGGTTAATGTGAGGGTTAGGTTTAGGGTGAGGGTTAGGGTGAGGGTTAGGGTTAGGGTGATGTTTAGGGTGAGGGTGAGGGTTAGGGTGAGGGTGAAGGTGAAGGTTGGGTTGAGTGTTTGGGTTAGGGTTAGGATGGGGTTGAGGGTGATGGTGAGGCTTAGGGTTAGTTTTAGGGTAAGGTTGAGTGTGAGGGTTAGGGATAAGGTTAGTCTTAGGCTGAGGGTGAGGGTGAGACTGAGGTTTAGGGTTAGGGTTAGGGTTAGCGTTAGGGTTATGGTGAAGGTTAGGGTTAGGTTGGAGGTTACGGTTAGGGTATGGGTTAGGGTTAGGGATAGGTTTAGTTTGAGGGTGATGATGAGGGTTAGGGTTAGGATTAGGGTTAAGGTGAGCCTGAGGTTGTGGGTTAAGTTGAGGGTTAGTGTTACGGTAGGGTTAGGCTAAGGGTTAGAGTGAGGTTTAGGTTTAGGGTGATGTTTAGGTTGAGGGTGAGGGTTAGGGTGAGGTTGAGGGTGAGGTTTCGGTTGAGGGTTTGGGTTAGGGTGGTGAGGGTGAAGGTGAGCGTGAGGGTTAGATTTAGAGTTAGGGTTAGGCTTAGGGTGAGGGTGATTGTGAGGGTTAGGGTTAGGGTTATTTTTAGGCTTAGGTTAAAGCTTAGGGTGAGTGTGAGGGTTAGGGTTAGGGTGAGTGTGAGCGTTAGGGTTAGGGTTAGGGATAGGCTGAGGGTTAGATGAGGGTGAGGCTTAGGTTTAGGGCGAGTGTTAGGCTTAGGGTTAGTGTGAGGGTTAGGGATAGTTTGATGGTTAGGGTGAGGTTTAGAGTAAGGGTGAGGGTGAGGGTGAGCGTGACTGTTAGGGTGCAGGTGAGGTTTAGGGTTAGGTTTAGGGTTAGGTTGAGGGTTTAGTGTTAGGGTTAGGATGATGGTTAGGATGAGGGGTAGGGTTAGGTTTAGGGTGAGGTTCAGGGTTAGATTAAGGGTTACCGTTAGGGTTAGGGATAGGGGGAGGTTTAAGGTGAGGGTTAGGGTTAGGTTTAGGGTTAAGGTGAGGGTTAGGGTGAGGGTAAGTTTTAGGGTGAGGGATATTGTGAGTGTGAGGTTAGGGTTAGGTTATGGAGTGGTTTAGGGTTAGATTTAGGATGAAGTTGAGGGTGAGAGTGTGGGTTAGGGATTAGTTTTAGGGTTAGGGTTAGTGTTATTGTTAGGGTTAGGGTTACGATTACAGTGAGGTTGCTGGTGAGGTAAGGTTTAGCGTTAGGGTTAGTGTTAGGGTGAGGGTTAGGGTGAAGGTAAGTGTTGGGGTGTGAGTTAGGGTTAGGGTGAGGTTAAGGGTTAGGGTTAGGGTTAGGTTGAGGGTTAGGTTTAGCATTAGGGTTACATTGAGGACTAGGGTGAGGGGTAGGGTTAGGTTAGGTTGAGGGTTAGGGTTAGGGTGAGCATTAGGGTGAGGGTAAGAATAAGGGTAAGGGTGAGGGTTAGGGTGAGTTTGAGGGTTACGTTAAGAGTGAAGGTTATGATGAGGGTGAGGTTTAGGGTGAGGTTTAGGATTAGGGTGACGGTGAGATTGAGGGTTAGGGTGAGGGTAAGGGTTAGGGTTAGGGTGAGGGTAAGATAAGGTTGAGGGTTAGGGTTAGGTTTTGGGTGAGGGTTAGAGTGAGTGTGAGGTTTAGGGTTAGGGTTAGGGTTAGGGTGAGGGTAAGTGTTAGGGTTTTGTATAGGTTTACGGTGAGGGTGAAGGATAGGTTTAGGGTGAGGTTTAGGGTTAGGGTTAGGGTGAGGGTGAGGGTTAGTATAAAGTTTAGGGTTAGGGTTATTTTTAGGTTTATGTTTAGGTTTATGATTACGTTGACGGTGAGGGTTATGGTTAGGGTGAGGTTTAGGATTAGGGTTAGTTTTAGGGTTAGGGTTAGCATGAGGTTTAGGGTAAGTGGTAGGGTTAAGGTTATGGTGAGGGTTAGGGTTAGTTTGAGGGTTACGGTTAGAGTTAGGGTGAGGGTTAGGATGAGGGTTAGGGTGAGGGTAAGGTTTAGGGTGAGGGTTAGAGTGAGTGTGAGGTTTAGGTTTAGGGTTAGTGTTAGGATGAGGGTAAGTGTTAGGGTTAGGTTTAGGTTTATGGTGAGGGTGAGGGTTAGGTTTAGGGTGAGGGTTAGGGTTAGGTTAGGGTTAAAGTGAGGGTGAGGGTTAGGATAAAGTTTAGGTTTAGGGTTATTTTTAGAGTTATGTTTATGTTTATGGTTATGTTGTGGGTGAGGGTTAAGGTTATGGTGAGGTTTAGGATTAGGGTTAGGTTTAGGGTTAGGGTTAGGATGAGGTTTAGGATGAGTGGTAGGGTTAAGGTTAGGGGGAGGGTTAGGGTTAGGGTGAGGGTTAGGATTAGTGTTAGAGTTAGGGTTAGGGTAAGGATGAGGGTTTCGGGTTAGGGTTAGGGTTAGGGTTAGTTTCAGGATTTCGGTGAGGGTTATGATTAGGGTTAGGGTAAGGGTTAGCGTTAGGGTGAGGGTTATGGTTAGGATTAGTGTTAGAGTTAGTGTTAAGGTTAGGTTGAGGGTTATGGTGAGGGTGAGGTTTAGGGTTAGGTTTAGGTTTATCATGTGGGTGAGTGACAGTGTGAGGGTTAGGGTGAGTGTTAGAGTTAGCATTAGGGTTAGGGTGAAGGTTATGTTGAGGGTTAGGTTTAGTGTGAGTGTTAGGTTTAGGGTTAGGTTTAGGATTAGTGTGAAGGTAAGAATTAGGGTGATGGTTAGGGTGAGGGTGAGGTTTAGTGTTAGGATTTGGGTTATCGTTAGTGTTACGCTGAGGGTGATGGTGAGGGTGAGGGTGAGGGTGAGTTTTAGGGTTAGGGTTAGGGTGAGGGCTAGGATGAGGGTTAGGGTTAGGGTGAGGTATAAGGTTAGGGTGAGGGTTAGGGTTAGAGTTAGGGTTAGGGTTAGGGTTAGTTTGAGGATGGTATGAGGGTGAGGTTTAGGGTGAGGTTTAGGGTTAGGGTTAAAATTAGGGTGAGGTTTAGGGTTACTGGTAGTGTTACGGTTATGGTTAGTATTAGGGTTAATGTGTGGGTTAGGGTTAGGGTGAGGATAAAGTAAGGGTTAGGGTTAGGGTGAGGGTGAGGTTTATGGTTACTGTTTGAGTGAGGGTTAGGGTTTGGTTTAGTGTTAAGGTAAGGTTGAGGGTGAGGGTTAGGGTTAGGCTTATGGTTAAGGAGAGGGTGAGGGTGAGTGTGAGGTTTAAGGTTAGGTTTAGGGTTAGGTTGAATGTTAGTGTTAGAGTGGAGGTTAGGATTAGGGTTAGGGTGAGGGTTAGATTTTGGGTTAGGCTGAGGGTTAAGGTTAAGATTAGGGTGAGGTTTAGTGTGAGGGTTAGGGGGAGGGGGAGGGTTAGGTTTCAAGTGAGACTTAGGGTTAGGATTAGGGTTAGGGTCAGGGTTAGGGTGACTGTGAGGTTTAGGGTGAAGTTTAGAGTGAGGGTTATGTTTAGGGTTAAGGTGAGGGTTAGGGTAAGGGGTAGGGTTACGGTTAGGGTGAGGTTTAGGTTTAGTGTGAGAGTAAAGGTTAGGGTTAGGGTTAGGATTAGTGTGAGGGAAAAAATTAGGGTGATGGTTAGGGTGAGGGTGAGGTTTAGGTTTAGGAATAGGGATAGGGTTAGTGTTACACTGAGGGTGAGGATGAGGGTGAGGGTGAGCGTTAGGTTTAGGGTTAGGGTGAGGGCTAGGGTGAGGGTTATTAACGGTTAGGGTGAGGGCTAGGGTTAGGGTGAGGGTAAGGGTTAGGTTTAGTTTGAGGGTGGTGTGAGGGTGAGGTTTAGGGTGAGGCTTTGGGTTAGGGTGAGAGCTAGGTTGAGGGTGAACTTTAGAGTTATGATGAGGGTTAGCGTTAGGTTTAGGGTGAGGGTTAGGTTTAGTGTGAGGTTTACGTTTAAGTTTAGGTTGAGGTTGCGAGTAAGGGTTATGCTGAGAGTTCGGGTGAGGGTGAAGGTTAGGGTTATGATGAGAGATAGGGTTAGGTTTAGGCTGAGGGTGAGAGTGAGGGTGCGGGTGAGGTTTAGGGTTAGGGTTAGGGTTAGGGTGAGGGTGAGGGCTAGGGTGAGGGTCAGGGTTAGAGTGAAGGTGAGGTTGAGGGTGAGGCTGAGCGTTAGGGTGAGGGTGAGGGTTTGGTTTAGGGTTAGGCTTAGGGTGAGGTTGAGGTTTAAGATTAGATTTAGGGTTATTGTTAGGGTTAGAGTGAGGGTTACAGTTCAGTATAGGGTGAGGGTGAAAGTTAGGGTTATGTTTAGGGTTAGGGTGAGGTTTAGGGTTAAGGTTAGGGTTAGTGTTAAGGTGAAGTTTATGGTGAGTGGTAGGGTTAGGGTTAAGGTGAGGGTTAGGGTTAGTGTGACGGTTAGAATGAGGGTTAGGGTTAGGTTTAAGGTGAGGGTTAGGTTGAGCGTTAGGGTTTTGGTTAGGGTTAAGGTGAGGGTGAGGGTTAGGATGAGGTTTAGGGTAAGGGTGAGGGTTAGGGTTAGGGTGGAGTTTAGGATTAAGGTTAGGGTTATGGTTAGGTTGAGATTTAGGTTTAGGGTTAGGGTTAGGTTTACGCTGAGGGTGAGGGTTAGGGTTATGGTGAGGGTTTGGTTTAGGGTAAGGGTTAAGGTGAGGGTGAGTTTTAGGATTAGGATTAGAGTTAGGATTAGGGTGAGGGTGAGTGTTACGGTTAGGGTTAGGGTTACAGTGAGGGTGAGGGTTAGGTTTAGGGTTAGGGTTAGGGTTAAGGTGTGGGTTTGTGTTAGGATTAGAGTTAGGGTCAGGGTTATTGTTAGGGTTAGGGTTAGTGTTAGGGTTAGGTTTAGGGTGAGGGTGAGGGTTACCGTTAAGTTTAGGTATAGTGTTAGGGTTAGGATTAGCGTGAGGGTGAGGGTGTGGGTTAGGGTTAGGGTTAATGTGAGGGTGAGGGTTAGTGTGAGGGTTAGGGTTAGGGTGAGGGTGAGGGTGAGGTTGAGGGTGAGTGTTAGGGTTAGTATGAGGTTTAGGGTTAGGGTTAAGGTTAGGCTTAGGTTGAGGGTTTGGCTTAGGTTTAGGGTTAGGATGAGGGTTAGGCTGAGGGGTATGGTTACGTTTAGGGTGAGGATTAGGTTTAGTGTGAAGGTTAGGCTTAGGGTTAGGGTGAGGTTAAGGATTAGTGTGAGTGTTAGGGTGAGGTTTAACCTTAGGTTTAGGTTTAGGGTGGGGCTTAGGGTTAGGGTTAGGGTTACTGTGATGGTGAGGGTTAGGTTTAGGGTGAGGGTTAGGGTTAGGGTTAGGCTTAGGCATATGGTTAGGATTAGGGTGATGCTGAGGGTGGGGCTTAAGGTTATGGTGATGGATAGGGTTAAGGTTAGGGTGAGGGTTAGGATGAGGGTTCGGTTTAGGGTGAGGGTTAGGATGAGAGTGACGGTAAGAGCAAAGGTGAGGGTGAGACTGAGGGTGAGGGTTATGGTAAGGGTTAGGCTTAGGGCTAGGGTGAGTGTTAGGGTAAGGGTTAGGGTTAGGGTTAGATTGAGGATTAGGTTTAGGGATAGTGTGAGGTTTAGATTGAGAATGAGGGTTAGGGTTAGAATTAGGGTTAGGGTGAGGGCTAGCATGATGGTGAGGGTTAGGGTTAGGGTTAAGTTTAAGATGAGTGTTAGGGTGAAGAGTAGGGTTAGGATTAGGGTTAGGGTTAGTGTTATTGTTTGAGTTAGGGTTACGGTTACGGTGAGGGTGAGGGTTAGGGTTAGGGTTAGGGTTAGTTATTGTTAAGGTTAGGCTTACGGTTACGGTGAGGGTGAGCATGAGGGTCAGGGTTAGGGTTAGGGTGAGGTTTTTAATGTTAGGGTTAGGGTTAGAATTAGGGTTAGGGTGATGGTTAGGGTTAGGGTTAGGGGGAGGGATAGGATGAGGATTAGGAATAGGGTTAGGGTAAGGCCTAGGGTGAGGGTGAGATTTAGGGTTAGGGTTAGGGTGAGGTTTAGGGTTTGGGTTATGGTGAGGGTACGGTTTAGTGTTAGAGTTAGTTTTAGCGTGAGGCTGAGGGTGAGGGTTAGGGTTAAGGTTAGTGTTAGGGTTAGGGTGAGGGTGAGGTTTAGGGTGAGGTTGAGTTTTAGGCTTAGGGTTAGGATTAGGATTACGGTAAAGGTTAGGGTGAGTGTGAGGTTTAGGGTTAGGGTTAGGCTTAGGCTTAGGATTAGACTGAGGGTGAAGCTGAGGTTGTAGTTTGGGGTTAGGGTGAGTGTTAGGGTTAGGCTTAGGGTTAGGATTAGGATTAGGGTAAGGGTTATGGTGAGAGTGAGGTTTAGTTTTAGAATTAAGTTAAGGGGGAGGCTGAGGTTGAAGGTGAGGGTTAGGGTTAGTGTTAGGGTAAGGTTTAGGGTTAGGTTTAGGGTGAGGGTTAGGATGAGGGTTAGGATTACGGTCAGGGTGAGGGTTAGGGGTAGAGTGAAGGATAGGGTTAGGATTAGGGTTAGGGTGAGGGTTATTGTTAGTGTTAGGGTGAGGTTTAGGATGAGGGTTAGGATTAGGGTTAGGGTGAGGCCTAGGGTGAGGGTGAGGTTTAGGGTTAGGGTTATTGTCAGGTTTAGGGTTAGGGTTAGGGTTAGGGTGAGGGTGAGATTTAGGGTTAGAGTTAGGGTAAGGGTGAGGCTGAGGTTGAGAGTTAGGGTTAAGATTAGTGTTATTGCTAGGGTTAGGGTGAGGTTTAGGGTGATGGTGAGGGTTAGTCTTAGGGTTAGGATTAGGATTAGGGTAAGGGTTAGGGTAAATGTGAGCGTTAGGGTTAGGGTTAGGGTTCAGCTTATGGTTAGGCTGAGGGTGAGGGTTAGGGTTAGGGTGAGGGTAAGTGATAGAGTTAGTGTGAGAGTTAGGGTTCTGTTAAGTTTAGGGTTAGGGTGAAAGTTACGGTTAGGGTTACGGTGAGCGTGAGGGTTAGGGTTAGGTTGAGGTTTAGCGTTAGGGTTAGGGTGAGGGTTAGGATGAGGATTAGGTTTAAGATTAGGGTTAGGGTGAGTGCTAGGGTGAGGATTAGGTTTAGTGTTAGGGTAAGGTTTAGGTTTAGGTTTAGGGTTAGGGTGAGGGTTAGGATGAGGTTTAGGGTTATAGTGAGGTTGAGGGTTACATTAAGGTGAGGGTTAGGGTTAGGGTTAGGTTTAGGGTGAGGGTGAGGTTAAGGGTTATATTTAGGGTTTGTTGGAGGGTTAGGTCGAGGGTTGGGGTTAGGATTAATGTTAGTGTTACGCTTAAGGTGAGGGTTAGGTTGAGGGTGAGGGTTAGGGTTAGGGTTAGGATTAGGATTAGGGTAAATGTTAGGGTGAGTGAGAGGGTTAAGGTTAGGATTAGGATTAGGCTAAGGCTTCGGCTGAGGATGAGGCTGAGGGTGAGGGTTAGGTTTAGAGTATGGTTTAGGTTTAGGGTTAGGTTGATTGTGAGGGTTAGGGTTAGGGATAGGATTAGGGTTAGGCTGAGGGTGATGGTGTGGGTGAGGGTTCGGTTTAGGGTGAGGGTTATGGTTAGGGTTATGGGGAGAGTTAGGATGATGGTTATGGTTAGGATTAGGGGTAGGGTGAGGGCTAGGGTGAGGGTGAGGTTTCGGGTTAGGGATAGGGTGAGGTTTAGGGTTAGGGTTAGGTTGAGATTTAGGGTTATGTTTAGGGTTTGGGTTAGGGTGAGGTTAAGGTTTAGTGTTAGAGTTAGGGTTAGGGTGAGGCTGAGGGTGAGGGTTAGGTTAGTGTTAGTGTTAGGGTTAGGGTGAGAGTGAGGGTGAGGGAGAGGGCTAGGGTGAGGGTGAGGGTTAGGCTTAGGCTTAGGATTAGGATTACGGTAAAGGTTAGGGTGAGTGTGAGGGTTAGTGTTAGGGTTAGGCTTAGGCTTATGATTAGACTGATGGTGAAGGTGAGTGTGAAGTTTAGGGTTAGGGTGAATGTTATGCTTAGGCTTAAGGTTAGGATTAGGATTAGGGTAAGGCTTATGGTGAGCATGAGGTTTAGTTTTAGAGTTAGGGTAAGGGTGAGGCTTAGGTTTAAGGTGAGGGTTAGTGTTAGTGTTAGGGTAAGGTTTAGGGTTAGGGTTAGGGTTAAGTTTAGGGTTAGGCTTAGGGTGAGTGTGAGGGTTAGGGTTTGAGTAAGGATTAGGCTTAGAGTTCGGCTGAGGGTGAGGGTGAGTGTGAGGTTTAGGGTTAGAGTGAGGTTTAGATTAAGGGTTAGTGTGAGTGTTAGGGTTAGGGATAGGATTAGAGTTAGTCTGAGGGTAATGGTGTGGGTGAGGATTAGGTTTAGGGTGAGGGTTAGGGTTAGGGATATGGGGAGGGTTATGATGAGGGTTAGTGTTAGGATTAGGGTTAGGGTGAGGGCTAGGGTGAGAGTGAGGTTTAGGCTTAGGGTGAGGGTGAGGTTTAGGGTTAGGGTTAGGGTGAGGTTGAGGTATAGGTTTAGAGTTAGGGTTAAGGTGAGGCTGAGGGTGAGGGTTAGAGTTAGGGTTAGGATTAGGATTAGGGTAAGGGTTAGGGTGAGTGTGTGGGTTAGGGTTAAGATTAGGGCTTGGCTTAGGGTTACACTGAAGGTGAGGGTGAGGGTGTGATTTAGGGTTTGGGTGAGGGTTAGGGTTAGTTTTAGGGTGAGAGTTAGGGTTCAGTTAAAGTTTAGTGTTAGGGTGAGGTATAGGGTTAGGTTTAGGGTTAGGGTTAGGTTGAGGGTTAAGGTTAGGTTTAGGGTTAGGGTGAGGTTTAGGATTAGGGTTAGGGTGAGGGTTAGGGTTAGGGTGAGGGTTAGGATTGGAGTTAGGGTGAGGGCTAGGGTGAGGGTGAGGGTTAGGGTTAGTGATAAGGTGAGGTTTCAGGTTAGGGTTAGGTTTAGCATGAGGGTTCGGATGAGGGTTAGGGTTAAGGTAAGGGTTATGGTTAGGTTTAAGTTGAGGGTTAGGGTTAGGATTAGGTTTAGGGTGAGAGTGAGGTTTAGGATTAGGATTAGGTTTAATGTTATTGTTAGGGTTAGGGTTATGGTTACGGTGAGGGTGAAGGAGAGGGATAGGATTAGGGTTAGTGTTAATGTTATTGTTAGGGTTAGGGTTAGGGTTACAGTGAGGGTGAGGATGATGGTTAGGGTGAGGTTTTTAGTGTTATGGTTAGGGTTAGAATTAGTGTTAGGGTGAGTGTTAGGGTTAGGGTTAGGGGGAGGGTTAGGATGAGTATTAGGAATAGGATTAGGGTTAGGGTAAGGGCTAGGGTGAGGGTGAGGTTTAGGGTTAGTGTTAGGGTGAGGTTTAGGTTTACGTTTAAGGTTTGGGTTAGGGTGAGGTTAAGGTTTAGTGTTAGAGTTAGTTTTAGGGTGAGGCTGAGGGTGAGGATTAGGGTTAGGGTTAGTGTTAGGGTTAGGGTTAGGGTGAGGGTGAGGGTGAGGGTTAGGGTGTGGGTGAGGGTTAGGCTTAGGTTTAGGATTAGGATTACTGTAAAGGTTAGGTTGAGTGTGAGGGTTAGGGTTAGGGTTAGGTTTAGGATTAGGATTACACTGAGCATGAAGGTGAGGGTGAAGTTTAGGGTTAGGGTGAATGTTAGGTTTAGGCTTAGGGTTAGGATTAGGATTAGGGTAAGGTTTAGGGTGAGGGTGAGGTTTAGTTTTAGAGTTAGGGTAAGGGTGAGGCTGAGGTTGAAGTTGAGGGTTAGGGTTAGTGTTAGGCTAAGGTTTAGGGTGAGGGTTAGGGTGAGGGTTAGGATGAGGGTTAGGGTAATGATCACGGTGAGGGTTAGTGGTAGAGTGAGGGTGAGGGTTAGGATTAGTGTTAGGGTGAGGGTGAGTGCTAGCATTAGTTTTAGGGTTAGGGTTAGGGTTAAGTTTAGGGTTAGGATTAGCGTTATTTTTAGGTTTAGGAGTAGAGTTATGGTGAGGGTGAGTGTGAGGTTTAGGATTATGGTTATGGTGAAATTTAGGGTTCAGGTTAGGATTAGGGTTAGGGTGAGGGTGAAGTTTAGGGTTCGATTTAGGGTTATTTGGAGGGTTAGGTTTAGAGTTAGTGTTAGGGTTAAGGTTAGGATGAGGTTTAGGTTGAGGTTAAAGGTTAGGGTTAGGCTTAAGATTAGGATTAGGGTTAGGGGAGGGTGAGTGTGAGGGTTAGGGTTAGGGTGATGGTTAGGGTTAGGGTTACAGAGAGGTTTAGGATGAGGGTTAGGGATAGGATTAGAGTTAGGGTGAGGGCTAGTGTGAGGGTGAGGGGTGGGGTAAGTGTTAGGCTTAGGCTTAGGCTTAGGCTGAGCATGAGGTTCAGGGTTAGGGTTAGGGTTAGGTTTAGGGTGAGGTTCAGTGTTAGGGTTAGGGTTAGAGTTAGGGGTTGAGTGAGGGTGAGGTTTAGGTGTAGATTTAAGGTTAGGGTGAGGGTTAGGGTTAGGGTGAGGCTTATGGTTAGTGTTAGTGTTAGGTTGAGAGTGAGGTTTAGGTTGAGGTTTAGGGTTAGGGTTAGGGTTAGTGTGAGGGTTAGGGTTAGGGTTAGTGTTAGTGTGAGGGTAAGTGTTAGGGTGAGGGAATGGTTTAGGTTGAGGGTTATGGTTAGTGTGAGGGTTTGGATTAGGGTTAGGCTTATTTTTACGGTTAGGTTCAGGGTTAAGGTTACTGTGAGTGTGAGGGTGAGATTTAGGGTTAGGGTTAGGGTGAGGTTTAGGGATTGTGTTAGGGTTAGAGTTAGGGTTAAGGTGAGGGTGAGTGTGAGGGTTAGGGTTAGGCTTAGGCTTAGGCTTAGGGTAAGGCTGAGGGTGAGGGTGGGGTGAGGATTAGGTTTAGGGTGATGGTTAGGGTTAGGGTTAGGGTTTGGGTTAGGGTGGGGTTTAGGGTTACGGTTAGGGTTTGGTTTAGGGTGAGGGTGAGGTTTAGGGTTAGATATAGGGTTAGGGGGAGCTTTAGGGTGAGGGTTAGGGTTAGGGTTAAGTTTAGATTTAGGGTGAGTGTGCGGGTGAGTGTGAGGGTTAGGTTTAGGTTTAGGGTTAGGCTTAGGGTTAGGCTGAGGGTGAGGGTTAGGGTTAGGTTGAGGGTTAGTGTTAGGGTTATGGTGAGGGTTAGATTGAGTTTAGGGTTAGGATTAGGGTTAGGGTGAGGGCTAGGTTGAGGGTTATGTTTAGGGTGTGGTTTATGGTTAGGGTTAGGTTTAGTGTTAGGGTGTGGGTGAGGTTTAGGGTAAGAGTTAGGGTTAATTTGAGGCTGAGGGTGAGGGTTAGGGTTAACTTTAGGAATAGTATTAGTGTAAGGTTTAGGGTGAGTGTGATGGTTAGCGTAAGGTTTAGGGTTAGGCTTAGGGTTACACTGAGGGTGAGTTTTAGGGTTAGGGTTAGGATTAGGGTGAGAGTTAGTGTTCAGGTTAAATTTAGGGTTAGGGTGAGGGTTAGGGTTAGGGTTAAGTTGAGCTGAGGGTTAGGGTTGGGTTGAGGGTTAGGGTTAGGCTTAGGATGAGGGTGAGGTTTAGGGTTAGGGTTAGGGTGAGGTTTAGGATGAGGATTAGGGTTAGGATTAGGGTTAGGGTGAGGGCTAGGCTTAGGTTGAGGGTCAAGGTTAGTGTTAGGGTGAGGTTTAGGTTTAGGGTGAGGGTTAGGATAAGGGTTAGTGTTATAGTAAGGTGAGGATTAGGGTTAGGGTGAGGGTTAGTGTTAGGATTAGGTTTAGGGTGAGGGTGAGAGTTAGGAATAGGGTTAGGGTTAAGGTTATTGTTAGGGTTAGGGTTTGGGTTACGGTTACTGAGAGGGTGAGGGTGAGGGTTAGTTTTAGATTTAGGGTGAGGTTTTTAGTGTTAGGGTTATGGTGAGACTTAGGGTTAGTGTAAGAGTTAGTGTTAGGGTTAGTTTTAGGGTGAGGCTGAGGATGAGGGTTAAGGTTAGGGTTAGTGTTAGAGTTAGGGTTAGGGTTAGGATTAGGGTTAGGTTTAGGGTTAGGGTTAGGGTTAGGGTTAGGGTCTGGGTGAGAATTAGGGTTCGGGTTAGGTTTAGGGTTAAGGTGAGATTTAGGGTTAGGGTTATGGTGAGCATGAGTGTTAGGTTTTGGTTGAGGGTTAGGGTTAGGCTTAGGATTAGGGTAAGGGTTAGGTTTAGGATTAGGGTCAGGGTTAGGATGAGGATTAGGGTTAGGATTAGTGTTAATGTGAGAGCTAGGGTGAGGGTGAGGATTATTGTTAGTGTTTGGGTGAGGTTTAGGGTTAGGGTTAGAGTTTGGGTGAGGGTTAGAATGAGTGTTATATTTACAGTGAGGGTGAGGGTTAGGGTTAGGTTGAGGGTTAGGGTTAGGATTTGGGTTAGGGTGACGGTTAGTTTTAGGGTTAGATTTAGGGTTTGGGGGAGATTTATGTCCAGGGTTAGGGTTAGGGTTAGGGTTAGTGTTATGGTTAAGATTAGGGTGCAGGTTAGTTTGAGGTATATGATTAGGGTTAGGGTAAGTGTTAGGATTAGGTTTAGGGTGAGGGTGAGTGTGAGGGTTAGGGTTAGGGTTAAGCTTTGGCTTAGGTTTAGGTTGAGCGTGAGGGTGGGGATGAGGATTAGGGTTAGGGTTATGTTTAGGGTTAGGGTTAGGGTGAGGGTTAGGATGAGGGTTAGGGTTAGGATTAGGGTTAGGATGAGGGCTAGGGTGAGGGTGAGATTTAGGGTGAGGTTTAAGCTTAGGCTTAGGGTTTTGGCTGACTGTGAGGTTGAGGGTGAGGGTTAGGGTTAGTGTGATCGTTAGGTTTTCGGTTAGGGTGAGTGTTAGGATGAGGTTTATGTTTAGGGTGAGGGTTTGGGTGAGGATGATGGTAAGTGTAAAGGTGAGGTTTAGGCTGAGGATGAGGGTTAAGATAAAGGTGAGGGTTATGTTTAGATTTAGGGTTAGGGTAAGTGTTAGTGTTAGATTTAGGTTTAGGGTTAGATTGAGGATTAGGGTTAAGGTTAGGGTTAGTGTGAGGTTTATGGTGAGGATGAGGTTTATGGTTATGGTGAGTGTGAGGGTTAGAATTAGGGTTAGGGTGAGGGCTAGTGTGAGGTTAAGGGTTAGAGTTAGGGTTAGGGTGATGTTTAGGATAAGGGTGAGGGTTTGGATTAGTGTGAGGGTTAGGGTTAGGGTGAGGGTAAGTGTTAGGGTGAGGGTTAGGTTTAGGGTGAGGGTTATGGTTAGGGGGAAGGTGAGGGTTAGGTTTAGCGTTAGGGATAGGTTTGAAATTAGGATTAAGGTGAGGATGAGGTTTAGGGGTTGAGTTAGGGTTAGGATGAGGGTTAAGTTTAGGGTGAGGTTTAGGGTGAGGGTTATGGTGGGTGTGATGCTAAGGGTAAAGGTGAGGTTAGGCTGAGGGTGAGGGTTACGGTAAGGGTGAGGGTTAGGATTAGGGTTAGGTTGAGTGTGAGAGTTAGATTGAGTATTAGAGTTAGGGTTAGTGTGAGGTTTAGGGTGAGAATTAGGGTTAGGGTCCGGGTGAGGGCTAGGGTGAGGTTGATGTTTAGGGTTAGTGTTAGGGTGAGGTTTAGGGTTAGGGTGATGTTTGGGTTAGTGTGAGCGTTAGTGTGAGCGTTTCCGTTAGTGTTAGGGTGAGGTTAAGTGTTAGGGTGAGAGTTAGGGTTAGGGTGAGGTTTATGGTTAGTGTGAGGTTGAGTGCTAGGGTTAGGGTTAGGATGAGGTTCAGTTTAGGGTTAGGGTTTGTGTTAGGGTTAGTGTTAGGGTGAGGGTGAGATTAGGGGTAGTGTTAGGATTTGGGTTAGGGTGAGGGTTAGGTTTAGAGGTAGGATTAGGCTTAGGCTTGGGCTTAGGCCGAGCATAAGGGTCAGTGTTAGGGTTCAGGTTAGGGTTCGGATTAGGGTTAGGGTTAGTGTGAGTGTTAGGATGAGGTTTAGGGTTAGGATTAGGTTTAGGGTGAGGGCTAGGCTGAGGGTTAGGTTGAGGTTTAGTGTTAGGGATAGGGTTAGGTTTAGGATTTGGGTTATGGTGAGGGTGAGTTGAGGGTTAAGGTTAGGGTTAGGGTTAGGGTCAGGGTGATTGTTAGTGTTATGGTTACAGTTAAGTTATGGTTAGGGTAAGGATTAGGGTTAGTGTTAGGGTTAGTGTTATTGTTAGGGTTAGGGTTAGGGGGATGGTTAGTGTGAGGTTTAGGGTTAGGGTTAGTGTCAGCGTTAGGGTGAGGGTGAGGTTTAGGTTGAGGTTTAAGGTTAGGTTTAGGGAGAGGTTTAGGTTTAGAGTTATGTTGAGGGTGAGGGTGCGGGTGATTATGAGGGTTAGGGTTAGGGTTAGCATTAGGCTGAGGGTTAGGCAGAGGGTGATGGTGAGGCTGAGGGTTAGGGTTAGGGTTAGGATGAGGTTTAGATTTAGGGTTAGTTTTAGAGTTAGAGTTAGGGTTAGGGTTAGGGTTAGGGTGAGGTTTAGGGTAAGGGTTCGGGTTATGGTTAGGGTGAGGGATAGATTGAGGATTAGTGTTAGGGTTAGTGTGAGGTTTAGGGTGAGGATGAGGATTAGGGTTAGGCTGAGGGTGAGGGTTAAGATAAGTGTCAGGGTTAGGGTTAGGGTGAGGGTTAGGGTAATGGTTCGGGATATGGTTAGGGTGAGAGTTAAATTGAGGAT
This sequence comes from Dipodomys merriami, assembly GCF_024711535.1. NCBI lineage: Eukaryota > Metazoa > Chordata > Mammalia > Rodentia > Heteromyidae > Dipodomys > Dipodomys merriami. Next base: position 759,691 of record NW_027203160.1, on the reverse strand, counting down.
TAGGGTTAGGGTTAATGTGAGTTTTATGGTGAGCATGAGGATTAAGGTTAGGGTGAGGGTGAGGGTTAGAATTAGGGTTAGGGTGAGGGCTAGGGTGAGGGAGAGGGTTAGGGTTAGGGTTAGGGTTAGGATGAGGTTTAGGATTAGGGTGAGGGTTAGGGTGAGTGTGAGGGTTAGTTTTAGGGTTAGGGTTAGTGTTAGGGTGAGGGTAAGTGTTAGGTTGAGGGTTAGGGTTAGGGTTATTGTTAGCGTTAGGGTTAGGGTTACGGTTACTGTGAGGGTGAGTGTGAGGGTTAGGGTTAGGTTGAGGTTTAGTGTTAGGGTTGTGGTTAGAGTTAGGGTTAGTGTGAGGGTGAGGTTTAGCGGTAGAGTTATGTTTAGGGTGTGGGTTAGGGTGAGGGTTAGTATTAGGGTGAGGTTTAGGTTTAGGGTGATGGTTAGGGTTAGTGTGAGGGTTAGTGTTAGGGTTAGGGTTAGGGTGAGGGTTTGGGTTAGGGTGAGGGTTATGGTTAAGTTGAGTGTTAGGGTTTGGGATAGGGTGAGTGTTAGGGTTAGGGTTAGGGTTATTGTTAGGGTTAGGGTTAGGTTTACGGTTGCGGTGAGGGTAAGGGTGAGGTTTAGGTTTGGGGTTAGGATGAGGTTTAGCTTTAGGGTTAGGGTTAGGGTTAGATTTAGGGTTAGGGTTAGGGTGAGGGTGAGGTTTAGGGTTAGATTTAGGGTTAGTGTTATGGTTAGAGTTAGGGTGAGGGTTAGGGTTAGGCTTAGGCTTAGGCTTGGGCCTAGCAAGAGGGTGAGTGTTAGGGGTATGGTTATGGTGAGGGTTAGGGTTAGGGTTAGGTTGAGGGTCAGGATGAGATTTAGGGTTAGGATGAGGGTTAGGGTTAGGGATAGGGTTATGTTTGGGATTAGGGTTAGGGTTAGGGTGAGTGTGAGCGTTAAGGTTAGGGTTAGCGTTAGGCTTAGGGTTAGGATGAGGGTTGGCGTTAGGGTTTGGGTTAGAGTGAGTGTGTGGCTGAGGATTAGGTTTAGTTTTTGGAATAGAGGTAGGGTTAGGGTTAGGCCTAGGTTAGGCTTAGCGTTAGGCTGAGGGTGAGGGTGCGGGTTAGGATTAGGGTTAGGGTTTGGGTTAAAATTCGGGTTATTGTTTGTGTTTTGGTTTGGGTTAAGTTTGAGGTGAGGGTGAGGCTGAGGGTGAGAGTTATGGTTAGGGTTAAGATTAGGCTTAGGTTTAGGCTGAGGGTGAGGTTGGGGGTGAGGAATAGGTTTTGGGTGATGGTTAGGGTTAGGGTTAGGGTGAGGGTTAGGATGAGGGTTAGGGTTCGTATTAGGTTTAGGGTGAGGGCTAGGGTGAGGGTTAGGGTTAGGCTTAGGGTTAGGCTTACGCTTATATTTGGGCTGAGGTTGAGGGTGAGGGTGAGAGTTATGGTTAGGGTGATGGACTGGGTTAGGGTTAAGGTGAGTGTTAGGATGAGGGTTAGGATTAGAATGAGGATTAGGGTGAGCATGTCTGTAAGAGTAAAGGTGAGGCTCAGGCTGAGGGTCAGTGTTCCCCTAAGGGTGAGGGTTTGGTTTAGGGTGAGGGTTAGGGTAAGGGTTAGGGTGAGGTTTAGGATGAGGGTGAGGGTTAGATTGAGGATTATTGTTAGGGTTAGTTTGAGGTTTAGTGCGAGGATGAGGGTTAGGGATAGGTTTAGGGTTAGGATTAGAATTAGGGTTAGGGTGAGGGCTAGGGCGAGGCTCAGGTTTAGGGTTAGGTTTAGGGTGAGGTTTAGGGTTAGGGTGAGAGTTAGGGTTACTGTGAGGGTTATTGTTAGATTTAGGGTTATTGTTAGTGTGAGGGTAAGTGTTAGGGTGAGGGCTAGGCTTAGGTTGAGGGTTGTGGTTAGGGTGAGGGTTAGGGTTAGAATGAAGGTTTTGGTTAGGGTGAGGGTTAGGGTTATGGTGAGGGTGAGGTTGAGTGTTAGGATTAGAATGAGGTTTAGGGTAAGGTTTAGAGTTAGAGTTACGGTTAGGGTGAGGGTGAGGTTTAGGGTAAGAGTTAGGGATCAGGTGAGGGTTAGGATGAGGGTTAGGGTTAGGGTGAGTTTTAGGTTTAGGGTTAGGGTGAGGTTTATTGTTAGTGTTATGGTTAAGATTAGGGTTAGGGTTAGGGTGAGTGTGTGGGTTAGGGTTAGGTTTAGGGTTAGGCTTACGGTTAGGCTGAGGTTTAGGTTGAGGGTGAGGGTTAAGATTAGGGTGAGGGTTAGGGTTAGGGTTAGGGTGAGGGTTAAGATGAGGGTTAGGTTTAGGATTAGGGTTAGGGTGAGGGCTAGGGTGAGGGTGAGGTTTAGGGTTAGTGTTAGGGTGAGGTTTAGGGTTAGGGTTAGGGTTAGAATCAGTGTGAGTTAGAGGTTTAGGATTAGAAATTAGTGTTAGGTTGAGGGTTACTGTGAGAGTTAGGTTTAGGGTTAGTGTCAGGGTTAGGGTTCGGGTGATGTTTAGGGTGAGGGTGTGTGTTAGGGTTAGGGTTAGGGTGAGGGTTAGGTTTAGGATTAGGGTTAGGGTGTGGGATAGGGTGAGTGTGAGGTTTAGGAAAAGGGTTAGGGTGAGGGTTAGGGTGAGGTTTTGTGTTAGGATTAGGGTTCAGGTGAGGTTTAGGGTTAGAATTAGGGTTAGGGTGAGGGTTAGGATTAGGGATAGGGTTATGTTTAGGGTTATGTTGAGGTTTAGGGATAGTGTGAGTGTTAGTGTTAGGGTGAGGGTAAGTGTTAGGGTGAGGTTTAGGGTTAGGGTGAGGGTTATGGTTAGGGTGAGGTTTAGGGGTAGTGTTAGGGTTATTGTTAGGCTTAGGTTTAAGCTGAGGGAAAGGTTCAGGTTTAGGGTTAGGGTGAGAGTGAGGTTCAGGTTTACAGTTAGTGTTAGGGTGAGGGTTAGGGTTAGGGCTGGGATTAAGTTTAGGGTTAGGGTGAGAGTGAGTGTGAGGATTAGTGTTAGGGTTAGAGTTACACTTAGGTTTAAGCTGAGGGTGAGGGTGAGGTTTAGGGTTAGGGTGAGGGTGAGGGTTAGAGTTAGGGTTAGGGTGAGGGTTTCTGTGAGGGTTAGTGTTAGGATTAGTGTTAGGGTTAGGGTTTGGGTTAGGTTTAGTGTGAGGGTTAGGGTTAGGGATAGGGTTACATTTAGGATTATGGTTAGGGTGAGGGTGAGGGTGAGGGTTAGGGTTAGGGTTAGGTTTATGCTTAGGGTTAGGTTGAGGTTGAGGGTGAGGGTTAGTTTTAGGATGAGTTTCAGGGTTAGGTTTAGGGTGAGGTTTGGGTTAGGTATAGGGTTAGGATTCGGGTTAGGTTGAGGGCTAGGTTGAGGGTTAAGTTTAGGGTTAGGTTTAGTGTGAGGTTTAGGGTGAGGGTTAGGGTTAGGGTTAGGGTGAGGGTTAGGGTTAGAGTTACTGTATCGATGAGTGTTATGGTTAGGTTGAGGGTTAGGGTTAGGTTTAGTGTGAGGTTTAGTGTTAGGTTTAGGGTGATGGTTAGGTTGAGGGTTATCATTTGGTTTAGGGTTAGGGTGCGGGCTAGGTTGAGGGTGAGGTTTAGGGTTAGGGTTAGGCTTAGGCTTAGCGTTAGGCTGAGGAGTAGGTTGGGGTGAGGAATAGGTTTTGGGTGATGGTTAGTGTTAGGGTTAGGGTGAAGATTAGGATGAGGGTTAGGGTTAGGATGAGGTTTAGGGTTAGGGCTAAGGTGAGGGTCAGGGTTAGGGTTAGGTTTAGGGTTAGGCTGAGGGAGAGGGTTTAGGTAAGGTTTAAGGTTAGGGAAAGTGTTAGACTTAGGGTTAGGGTAGGGGTTAGGCTTAGGGTTAGGTTTGGAGTTAGTCTTAAGGTGAGGTTTATGGTTAGGGATAGGGTTAGGGTCCTGGTAAGGGTGAGGTTTAGAGTTAGCATGAGGGTTAGGGTGAGGGGTAGGGTTAGGGTTAGGGTGAGAGTTAGGGTTAATGTGAGGTTTAGGGTTAGGTTTAGGGTTAGGGTTAGGGTGAGGGTTAGGTTGATCGTTAGGTTTTGGGTTACAGTTAGGTTGAGGGTGAGGGTTAGGGTGAGTTTTTGTTTAGGCTTAGTGTTAGGATTAGGGTGAGGTTAAGGGTTAGGGTGAGGGTTAGGGTTAGGGTGAGGGTGAGGCTTAAGATGATGGTGAGGGTTACAGTGAGGGTCAGGGTTAGGGTTAGGGTCTGGGTTAGGGTGAGGATTAGGGTTAGGGTGAGGGTGATGGTTAGGATTAGGGTTAGGATCATTGTAAGTGTTATGGTTAGGTTTACATTTGCAATTCGGGTGAGGCTGGAGGTGAAGTTTAGCGTTAGAGTTAGGGTTAGTTTTAGGGTTAGGATTAGTGTTAATATTAGGGTTAGGGTTAGAGTTACGGTTTGGGTGAGGGTGAGGGTGAGATTTAGGGTTAGGATTATTGTGAGGTTTAAGGATAAGGTTAGGATTAGGGATAGGGTGAGGGTGAGGTTTAGAGTTAGAGATAGGTTGAGGCTGAGGGATATGGTGACTGTTAGGGTTAGTGCTAATGTTAGTGTTAGCATTAGGTTTAGGGTGAGGGTTAGGTTGAGGTTTAGGGTTAGGGTTAGGGTTAGGATTGGTTTTAGGGTGAGGGTGAGTGTGAGGGTTAGGATTAGTATTAGGCTTAGGCTTAGGGTAAGGTTGAGGGTGATGGTTGGGGAGAGGATTAGCCTTAGGGTTAGGGTGAGAGTTAGGGTTAGGTTTAGGGTTAGGATTAGGGTTAGGGTGAGGGCTAGGGTGAGGGTGAGGGAAAGGGTTAGGGTTAGGCTTAGGCATAGGGTTACAATGAGGGTGATGGTGAGGGTGGGGGTTAGGGTTATAGTGATGGATTAGGTTAGGTTTAGGGTGAGGGTTAGGATGAGCGTGACGGTAAGAGTAACGGTGAGGGTTAGCCTGAAGTTGAGGGTTAGGGTAAGGGTTAGGGTTAGGGTTAGACTGAGGATTTGGGTTAGGGCTAGTGTGAGGTTTAGGGTGAGGATAAGGGTTAGGGCTAGAATTAGGGTTAGGGTGAGGGCTAGCGTGAGGGTGAGCTTTAGGGTTAGGGTCATGTTTAGGGTGAGGGGTAGGGTTAAGTTTAGGATGAGGGTTAGGTTTAGTGTGAGGGTTACGTTTAGGGTGAGGGTGAGGGTGGGGGTAAAGGTTATGGTGAGGCTTAGATTGAGGGTGAGGGATAGGGTTAGGATTAGGGATAGGGTTAGGTTTAGGCTGAGGGTGAGCCTGAGGGTGAGGGTAAGGTTTAGGGTTAGGGTTATATTTATGGTTAGGGTGAGGTCTAGGGTGAGGGTGAGGGTTAGGGTGAAGTTGAGGGTTAGGCTGAGGGTCTTGGTTAGGTAATGGTTAGGGTTAGGGTGACAATTAGTTGAGGTTTAGGGTGAGGGTGAGCTTGAGCGTTAGGGTGTGGGTGAGGGTTAGGGTTAGGGTGAGGTTTCGGGTAAAGGGTGACCGTGAAGGTTAGGGTTAGGGTTATGTTAGGGTTAGGGTTAGGGTTAGGGATAGGGTGAGGGTGACGGTTAGGATTAGGTTTAGGATTAGGGTGAGGTTTAGTGTGAGTGTGAGCTTTAAGGTTAGGCTTAGGTTTGGGGTGTGGGTAAGTGATAGCATGATGGTTAGGGTGAGTGTTAGAGTTAGCATTAGGGTTAGGGTGAGGGTTAGGGTGAGGGTGAGTGTGAGAGTGAGGGTTAGGGTGAGGATTAGGGTGAGTTTTAGGGTTAGGGAGAGGGTTAGGGTTAGGGTGAGTGTTAGGGTGAGGGTTAGGTTTATGGTTATGCTTAGGGTTAGGGTGAGGTTTAGGGTTAGGATTAGGGTGAGGGTTAGTGTGACGATTAGTTGAGGTTTAGGGTGAGGGTGAGCTTGAGCGTTAGGGTGTGAGTGAGGGTTAGGGTTAGGTTGAGGTTTCGGGTAATGGTGAGGGTTAGGGTGACGTTGAAGGTTAGGGTTAGGGTTATGTGAGGGTTAGGGTTAGGGTTAGGGATAGGGTGAGGGTGAGGGTTAGAAATAGGTTTAGGTTGAGGGTGAGGGTGAGGGTTAGGGTTAGGGTGAGGATTAGGGTTAGGGTGAGCCTGAGGGTGAGGGTGAGTGTGAGGGTTAAGGTTAGATTGAGGGTTAAGCTAAAGATTAGTTTGAGGTTTAGGTTTAGGGTGATGTTTAGGTTGAGGGTGAGGGTTCGGTTGAGGGTTTGGGTTAGGGTTAGGGTGAGGGTGAGTTTGAGTGTTAGGTTTAGGGTTAGGCTTAGGCTTAGGATGAGGGTGATTGTGAGGGTTATGGTTAGGGTTATTGTTAGGCTTAGGTTTAAGCTGAGGGTGAGGGTGAGTTTGAGGGTTAGGGTTAGGGTGAGTGTGAGCGTTAGGGTTAGGGTTAGGGATAGGCTGAGGGTTAGATGCGGGTGAGGGTTCGGGTTAGGATGAGTGTTAGGCTTAGGGTTAGGGTGAGGGTTAGGTATAGGTTGATGTTTAGGGGGAGATTGAGGGTTAGGGTGAGGGTGACGGTGAGCGTGACTCTTAGGGTGTAGGTGAGGTTTAGGATTAGGTTTAGGGTCAGGGTGAGGGTTTAGAGTTAGGGTTAGGATGATGGTTAGGATGAGGGGCAGGGTTAGGGTTAGGGTGAAGTTCAGGGTTAGTTTAAGGGTTACGGTTAGTGTTTGGGTTAGGGTGAGGTTTAGGGTTAGGTTTAGAGTTAGGGTGAGGGTTAGGGTGAAGAAAGGTTTTAGGGTGAGGGTTAGGGTGAGTGTGAGGTTAGGGTTAGGGTGAGGGTTAGTGTTATTGTTAGGGTTAGGTTTAGGGTTACGGTTACGATGAGGTTGCGGGTGAGGTGAGGTTTAGCGTCAGGGTTACTGTTAGGGTGAGGGTAAGTGTTTGGGTGAGGGTTAAGCTTAGGGTGAGGTTTAGGGTGAGAGTGAGGGTTAGTTATAGGTTTAGGTTTAGGGTGAGTTTAAGGGATAGGGTTAGGGTGAGTGTTAGGGTTAGCATTAGCTTTAGGTTGTGGGCTAGGGTGAGTGTTCAGGTTAGGTTAGGGTGAGGGTTAGGGTTAGGGTGAGGGTTAGGGTGAGAGGAAGAATAAGGTTAAGGGCGAGTGTTAGGGTGAGATTGAGGGTTACGGTAAGAGTGAAGGTTATGGTGATGATGAGGGTTAGGGTGAGGGTTAGGGTTAGAGTGTGGGTGAGGTTGAGTTTTTGGGTGAGTGTTAGGGTTAGGTTTAGGGTGAGGGTTAGGATTAGGATAAGGGTGAGGTTTAGGGTGAGGGTTAGGTTTAGGGTTAGTGTTAGGGTGTGGGATAGGCTGAGGGATAGTGTTAGGATTAGGATGAGTTTTAGGGTGAGGGTTAGGGTCAGAGTGAGGGTTAGGTTTAGGGTGAGGGTTAGCGTTAGGATTAGGGTTAGGGTCAAGTTTAGGGTGACTGTGAGGTTTAGGGTGAGGATTAGCTTTAGGGTTTAGGTGAGGGTTAGGGTAAGGGATAGGGTTACAGTTAGGGTGAGGGTTAGGTTTAGTGTGAGAGTTATGGTTAGGGTTAGGGTTAGGATTAGTGTGAGGGTAAGAATTAGGGTGATGTTTAGGGTGAGGGTGAGGTTTAGATTTAGGAATATGGATAGGATTAGAGTTACGCTGAGGGTGAGGATGAGGGTGAGGGTGAGAGTTAGGTTTAGGGTTAGGGTTAGGGTGAGGGTAAGGGTTAGGTTTAGTTTGGGGCTGGTGTGAGGGTGAGGTTTAGGGTGAGGCTTGTGGTTAGGCTGAGGGCTAGGTTGAGGGTGAATTTTAGGGTTATGATGAGGGTTAGGGTTATGTTTAGGGTGAGGGTTAAGGTGAGGGTTAGCTTTAGTGTAAGGTTTACGGTTAAGGTTAGGGTGAGTGTTAGGGTAAGTGTTATGGTGTGGGTTAGGGTGAGGGTGAGGGTTAGGGTTATGATTAGAGATAGGGTTAGGTTTAGGCTGAGGGTGAGGGTGAGGGTGCAGGTGAGTTTTAGTGTTAGGGATAGGGTTAGGATGAGCGCTAGTGTGAGGGTGAGGTTTAGGTTGAAGGTGAGGTTGAGGGTGAGGCTGAGGGTTAGGGTGAGGGTGAGGGTTTGGGTTAGGGTTAGTGTTAGGGTGAGGGTGAGGGTTAAGATTAGGGTTAGGGTTAGAGTTATTGTTAGGGTTAGAGTGAGGGTTACAGTTCAGTTTAGGGTTAGGGTGAACTTGAGGGATATGGTTACGGTTAGGGTGAGGTTTAGGGCTAGGGTTAGGTTAGTGTTAGGAGGAAGTTTAGGGTGAGGGGTAGGGTTAGGGATAGGGTGAGGGTTAGGGTTTTGGTTAGGGTTAAGGTGAGGGTTCGGCTTAAGGTGAGGTTTATGGTTAAGGTTAGTGTTACAGTGAGGGTTAGGTTTAGCAATAGGATTAGTGTGAGGGCTAAGGTGAAGGTGAGGGTTAGGGTTAGGGTTAGGTTTAGGGTGAGGTTTAGGCTTAGGCTGAGGGTTAGGGTTAGTGGGAGGGTTGGTGTTAGTGTTAGGCTTAGTGTTAGGTTGAGGATAAGGGTTAGAGTGAGGGTTAGGTTTCAGGTGAGGGTTAGGGTTAGGGTGAGGGTCAGGGTTAGGGTTAGGGTGAGGCTTTCGGGTTAGGGTTAGGGTTAGGTTGAAGGTTAAGGTGAGGGTGACGGTTAGGGTTAGTTTTAGGTTTATCGTGTGGGTAAGTGGAAGTGTGAGGGTTAGGGTGAGTGTTAGAGTTAGCATTAGGGTTAGAGTGAAGTTTAGGGTGAGGGATATGGTTAGGGTTAAGGTGAGCTTGAGGGTGAGGGTTAGGGTTAGGGTTAGGGTTGGTTTTAGGGTTAGGGTGAGGGTTACGGTTAGTGTTAGCGTGAGGGTAAGGGTAAGGGTGAGGGTGACGGTTAGGGTTAGAGTTAAGCTGAGGGTTAGGTTTAGTATGAGGTTTAGGGTGAGGATGAGGTTAAGGCTTATTTTGAGGTTTGGGGTAAGTGTGAGGGTTAGGGTTAGTGTTAGGGTGAGGGTTAGGGTTAGGGATAGGGATAGGGTTACGGTTAGGGTGAGGGTTAGGGTAATGGGTATGGTTATGGTTAGGGTGAGGGTTAGGTTTAGTGTAAGAATTAGTGTTATGGTTAGGGTTAGGGTTAGTGTGAAGGTAAGAATTAGGGTGACGTTTAGGGTGAGGGTGAGGTTTAGGGTTAGGATTAGGGTTATGGTTAGTGTTACGCTGAGGGTGATGGTGAGGGTGAGGGTGAGTGTGAGTTTTAAGGTTAGGTTTAGGTTGAGGGTTAGGGTGAGGATTAGGGTTAGGGTGAGATTTAGGGTTAGGGTGAGGTTTAGGGTTAGGGTTAATTTGAGGGTGGTGTGAGGGTGAGGTTTAGGGTGAGGGAAAGGGTTAGATTGAGGTCCTGGGTGAGTGTGAGGTTTAGGGTTAGGGTGAGGGTTTGAGTTAGGTTTAGTGTAAGTGTTATGATGAGGGGTAGGGTTAGGTTTAGGGTGAGGTTAGGTTTAGTGTGAGGTTTACTGTTAGGGTTAGGGTGAGGGTGAGGTTAGGGGTTATGGTGAGGGTTAGGGTGAGGGCGAGGGTTAGGGATAGGAATAGGGATAGTGTTAGGGTTAGGCTGAGGGTGAGGATGAGGGTGCCGGTGAATTTTTGGGTTAGGGTTACGGTTAGGGTGAGGGATAGGGTGAGGGTGAGAGTTAGGGTGAAGGTGAGTGTGAGGGTGAGGGTCTTGTTTAGGTAATGTTAAGGTTAGGGTGAGGATTAGGTGAGGGTTAGGGTGAGGGTGCAGGTTCAGGTGATGGTGAGGGTTAGGATGAGTTTGAGGGTTATTAACCATAACCGGGTTAGGTGAGGGTTAGGGTTAGGGTTAGGGTTAGGGTTAGGAGAGAGTTAAGGTTAGGCTAAAAGTTAGGGTGAGGGTTAGGGTTAGGGGTAGGGTTATGGTTAGGGTGAGTATTAGGGTTAATGTGAGGGTTAGGGTTAGGGTGAGGATAAAGTAAGGTTGAGAGTTAGGGTGATGGTGAGGTTTAGGGTTACTATTAGAGTGAGGGTTAGGGTTAGGTTTAGTGTTAAGGGGAGGGTTAGGGTGACGGTTAGGGTTAGGCTTAGGGTTATGGAGAGGGTGAGTGTGAGCGTGAGGCTTAGGGTTAGGGTTAGGGTTAGGGTGAACTTTAGGGTTAGGGTGGAGGTTAGTATTAGGGTTAGGGTTAGGGTTAGGGTGAGGGTTTGGATTAGGCTTAGGGTTACGGAGAGGGTGAGGGTGAGCGTGAGGGTTAGGGTTAGGGTTAGGGTTAGGGTGAACGTTAGGGTTAGGGTGGAGGTTAGTATTAGGGTTAGTGTCAGGTTTATGGTGAGGGTTAGGGTTATTGTTAGGGTGTGGATTAGGCTGAGGGTTAGGGTTAGGATTAGAGTGAGGTGTAGGGTGAGGGTTAGGTTGAGGGTGAGGGTTATGGTTAGGGTTAGCATTAGTGTTAGGGTCAGGTTTAGGGTGACTGTGAGGTTTAGGGTGAGGTTTAGGGTGAGGTTTAGGGTTAGGGTTAAGGTGACAGTTAGGGTAACGGGTAGGGTTAGAGTTAGGGTGAGGGTTAGGTTTAGTGTGAGAGTTAGGGTTAGGGTTAGGGTTAGGATTAGTGTGTGGGTAAGAATTATCTTGGTGGTTAGGGTGAGGGTGAGATTTAGATTTAGGAATATGGATAGGATTAGTGTTATGCTGAGGGTGAGGATGAGGGTGAGGGTGAGGGTTATTTAGGGTTAGGGTGAAGGCTAGGCTGAGGGTTAGGGTTAGGGTAGGGTTAGGGTTAGGGTGAGGGTTAGGGTTAGGTTTAGTTTGAGGCTGGTGTGAGGGTGAGTTTTAGGGTGAGGCTTGTGGTTAGGGTGAGGGCTAGGTTGAGGGTGAACTTTAGGGTTATGATGAGGGTTAGGGTTATGTTTAGGATGGGGGTGAGGGTGAGGGTTAGCTTTAATTTGAGGTTTACGATTAAGGTTAGGGTGAGGGTGAGGGTAAGTTTTAGGGTGAGGGTTAGGTTGAGGGTGAGGGTGAGGGTTATGATTAGAGATAGGGTTAGGTTTAGACTGAGGGTTAGGGTGATGATGCGGGTGAGGTTTAGGGTTAGGGTTAGGGTTAGGGTGAGGGCTAGGGTGAGGGTGAGGGTTAAGGTGAAGGTGAGGTTGAGGGTGAGGCTGAGAGTTAGGGTGAGGGTGAGGGTTTGGGTTAGGGTTAGTGTTAGGGTGAGGGTGAGGGTTAAGATTAGGGTTAGGGTTAGGGTTATTGTTAGGGTTACAGTTCAGTTTAGGGTGAGGGTGAAGGTGAGGGATATATTTACGGTTAGGGTGAGGTTTAGGGTTAGGGTTAGGGTTAGTGTTAGGAGGAAGTTTAGGGTGAGGGGTAGGGTTAGGGTTACGGTGAGGGATAGGGTTAGTGTGAGGGTTAGGGTGAGGGTTAGGGTTAGGGTTAGGTTGAGGGTTAGGGTTTTGGTTAGGGTTAAGGTGAGGGTGAGGGTTAGGGTGAGGTTTAGGGTTAGGGTTAGGGTTAGGGTGAGGGTTAGGGTTAGGGTGGAGGTTAGGATTAGTGTTAGGGTTATGGTTAGGGTGAGGCTCAGTGTTAGGGTTAGGGTTAGTGTTAGGAGGAAGTTTAGGGTGAGGGTTAGTGTTAGGGTGAGGGTTAGTGTTAGCAATAGGGTTAGTGTGAGGGCTAAGGTGAGGGTGAGGTTTAGGGGTAGGGTTAGGTTTAGGGTGAGGCTTAGGCTTAGGCTGAGTGTAGGGTTGTTGGGAGGGTTGGTGTTAGGGTTAGGCTTAGTGTTAGGGTGAGGGTAAGGCTTAGGGTGAGGGTTAGGGTTAGGGTGAAGTTTAGAGTTAGGGTGAGGGTCAGGGTTAGGTTTAGGGGTAGGCTGAGTGTTAGGTTAGGGTTAGGGTAAGGGTTTGCATTAGGGTAATGGTTAGGGTTAGGATTAGTGTTAGAGTTAGGGTGAGGGTTAGGGTGAAGGTTTCGGGTTAGGGTTAGGGTTAGGTTGAGGGTTACGGTGAGGGTGAGGGTTAGGATTAGGTTTAAGTTTATTGTGTTGGTAAGTGATAGTGTGAGTGTTAGGGTGAGTGTTAGGTTTAGCATTAGGGTTAGAGTGAAGTTTAGGGTGAGGGTTAGGGTTAGGTTTAAGGTGATCTTGAGGGTGAGGGTTAGGGTTAGGGTTAGGGTAAGTTTTAGGGTTAGGGTGAGGCTTAGGGTTAGTGTTCGTCTGAGGGTAAGTTGAGGGTAACTGTTAGGGTTAGAGTAAGGGTGAGGGTTTGGTTTTGTGTGAGGTTTAGGGTGAGGATGAGGTTAAGGCTTAGGGTGAGCTTTAGGGTAAGGTTGAGGGTTAGGGTTAGGGTTGGCGTGAGGGTGAGGGTTAGGGTGAAGGTTAGGGTTAGGGATAGGTTTAGGTTTAGGGTGAGGGTTAGGGTAAGGGGTAGGGTTATGATTAGGGTGAAGGTTAGGTTTAGTGTGAATGTTAGGGTTAGGGTTAGGGTTAGGATTAGTGTGAAGGTAAGAATTAGGGTGACTTTTAGGGTGAGGGTGAGGTTTAGGGTTAGGATTAAGGTTATGGTTAGTGTTATGCTGAGGGTGATGGTGAGGGTGAGGGTGAGTGTGAGTTTTAGGGTTAGGGTTAGGGTGAGGGTTAGGGTGAGGATTAGGTTTAGGGTGAGGGAGAGGGTTAGGCTGAGGGGTAAGTGTAGGGTTAGGTCAGGGTAAGGGTTAGTGTGAGGGTTAGGTTTAGGGTTAGGTTGAGGGTAAGGATTAGTGTGAGGGTTAGGGTGAGGGTGAGTGTTAGGGTTAGGTGGACGGTTAGGGTTAGGGTGAGGGTTAGATTGATATTGAGGTTTATGGTTAGCATTAGTGTTAGGGTTATGGTGAGGGTTAGGTTTGGGGTTAGGGTCAGGTCTAGGGTGAGGGTGAGGGTTAAACTTAGGTTTAGGGATAGGTTGAGTATTAGAGTTAGGATTAGGGTTAGGGTGAGCATTAGGCTGAGGGGTAGGGTTAGGGTTAGTCTTAGTCTTAGGGTTAGGCTTAGGGTGAGGGTGGGGTTGAGGATTAAGGTTAGGGTGATGGTTAGGGTTAGGGTTAGGTTGAGGGTTAAGATGAGGGTTAGGGAGAGGGAAAGTGTTAAGGTGAGGGTTAGGGTGAGGGTGAGGGTTATGGTTACCATTAGGGTTAGGGTTAGAGTTAGCGTGAGGGTTAGGTTTAGGTTTAGGGTTAGGGTGAGTGTGAGGGTGAGGGTTAGGTTTATGGTTCGGGTGAGGGCTAGGTTTAGCGTTAGGGTTAGGGTGTGGGTTAGGGTTAGGGTTCGTGTGAGGGTGAGGGTGAAGTTTAGGGTGTGGGTGAGGGTGAGGTTTAGGGTTAGGAATAGGGTGGGGTTGAGTGTGAGTGTGAGGGTTAGGGTGAGGAATAGGGATAGGGTGAAGGTGAGTGTTAGGGTGAGGTTTAGGGGTAGGTTAAGGTGAGGGTTAGAGTTAGGGTGATGGTTTGTATGAGGGTTAGTTTAAGGTTAAGGGTGAGGGTTAGGGTTAGGATTAGGTTAGGGTGATGGTTAGGGTGAGCGTTAGGGTTAGCGTTAGGGTTAGGGATAGGTTTAGGTTTAGGGTGAGGTTTAGGATGAGGGTTAGGATTAGGGTTAGGGTTAGGGTTACGGTGAGGGGTAGGGTCAGGGTTAGATTTACGGTGAGCGTAAGGGTTAGCATGAGGTTTAGGGTAAGTGTGAGGGTTAGAGTTAGCATTAGGGTTAGGGTGAGGTTTAGGGTGAGTGTTAGGGTTAGGTTTATGGTTAGGGTGAGGTGAGGGTGAGGGTCATTGTGAGGTTTATGGTTAGGGTGAGAGATAGGTTTAGGGTGAGGGTTAGGCTTTGGTTTAGGGTGTGGGTGAGCGTGAGGGTGACAGTGAGGCTTAGGGTGAGGGTGAGGGTGATTGTGAGGGTTAGGCTTAGAGTTAGCTTTAGGCTTAGGGTTAGTGTGAGGGTGAAGGTGAGGGTTAGGGTTAAGAGTAGGGTTAGGTTTAAATTTAGGCTGAGGGTGAGCGTGAGGGAGAGGGTAACGGTTAGTCTTAGGGTTAGGGTTGTTGTGAGGATTAGGGTGAGGGTAAGGTTAAAGGTTAGGGTGAGGGTGAGGGTTAGGGTTAGTGTTAGGGTGAGGGTTAGGGTTAGGGTGAGGTTAGAGTTAGGGTGAGGTTTATTGTTAGTGTGAGGCTTAGTGTTAGTGTTAGGTTGAGGGTAAAGGTTAGGTTGAGGTTTAGGGATAGGGATAGGTTTAAGGTGAGGTTTCGGATTATGGTGAGGTTTAGGGTCAGGGTGAGAGTTAGGGTTAGCATTATGGTTAGTGTGAGGGTTAGCGTAAGGTTAGTGTGAGGGTTAGGGTTAGGGTGAGGGTTAGGTTGAGGGTGAGAGTAATGTTAAGTGTGAGGGTTAGGATTAGGGTAAGCTTGTGGGTTAGGGTGAGGGTTAGGTTTAGGTTTACAGTAAGGGTGAGGGTTAGGGTGAGTGTTTGGTTTGGGGTTAGGGTTAGGGTGAGGGTGAGATTGAGGGTTGGGAATAGGGTGAGGGTTAGGTTTAGGGTGAGGGTTAGGATTAGGATTAGGTTTAGGGTGAGGGCTAGGGTGAGGGTGAGTGTTAGGGTTAGGGATAGGGTTAGGTTGAGGGTTAGGGTTAAGCTGAGGATTAGGGTTAGTGTAATGGCTAGTTTTAGGTTTAGGGTTAGTGTTAGGGTGAGACTAAGTTTTAGGTTTAGGTTTAGGGTTACGGTGAGGTTGATGGTTAGGTTAAGGATGAGGGTTAGGGTTAGGGTGAGGGTGAAGGTGAGGGTTAGAATAAGGGTGAAGGTAAGGGTTAGGAATAGGGTTATTTTTAGGTTTAGGGTTAGGTTTATGGTTACGTTGAGGGTGAGGGTGAGGGTGAGGGTTACGGTTAGTGTGAGGTTTAGGGTTAGGGTTAGGTTTAGGGTTAGGTTTAGGATGAGGTTTAGGGTGAGGGGTAGGGTTAAGGTTATGGTGAGGGTTAGGGTTAGTGTGAAGGTTAGGGATAGGGTTAGGATGAGGTTTAGGTTGGGGTTGAGGGTTAGGGTTAGTGTTAGGTTGAGGTGAAGGTTTAGGTTGAGGTTAGGTTAGGGTTTAGATTAGGGTTAGGGTGAGAGTGAGGGTTAGGGTGACGTTAAGGGTTAGCTAAGGTTTACGGTTAGGGTGAGGGTAAGGGTTAGGGTTAGGGTTAGGCTTAGGGTGAGGTTTAGGGTGAGGTTGAGGGTTAGGGTTACTGTTAGGTTGAGGTGAAGGTTTAGGTTGAGGTTTAGGGTGAGGGTGAGTGTTAGGGTTAGCATTTGGGTTAGGGTTTGGTTTAGTGTGAGTGTTTTGGTTAGTTTAGGGTGAGGCTTTGGGTTAGTATGAGGGTTAAGGTGAGGGTAAGGTAAGGGTAAGGGTGAGGTTTTTGGTGAGGGTGATTGTTACGGAACAGGAGAGGGTTAGGTTTAGTGTGAGGGTTAGAGTTAGGGTTAGGAAAAGGGTTAGTGTGAGGGATAAGGTGAGGGTGAGGATTAGGGTTAGGGTTAGGTTTAGGTTGAGGGTTAGGTTTAGGCTGAGGGTTAGGATTAGTGTGAGTGTTGGTGTTAGGTTTAGGCTTAGTATTAGGGTGAGGGTAAAGTTTAGGGTGAGGGTTAGGGTTAGGGTGATGGTTAGGGTTAGGGTCAGGGTGAGGGTTAGGGTTAGGGTGAGGGTAAGGGTTAAGGTTAGGTCTAGGTTTAGGGTAATTGTGGGTTTTGTGGAGGTTTAGGTTTAGGGTTAGTGTACGGGTTAGGGTTAGGGTTAGTGTGAGGATTAGGTTGACGGTTGGCTTGACGGTTAGGGTTAGTGTGAGGGTTAGGGTTAGGCTGAGGATGAGGGTGAAGTTGAGAGTTAGGGTAAGGATTAGGGTTAGGGAGAGGTTTGGGGTTTGGTTTAGGGTTAGGATGAGGGTTAGGGTAAGGGGAAAGTTTAGGTTTAGAGTAAGGTTAGATTTATTGTGAGGGTTAGCGTTAGGGTTAGGGTCAGGGTGAGGGTGAGGATATGGTTTAGGGTGCGGGTTAGAGTGAGGGTTAGGGTTAGGGATAGGGTTAGGTTTAGGGTGACTGTTAGCTTGAGGGTTTGGTTTAGGTTTAGGGTTAAGGTTTCTGGTGAGGGTTCGGGTTCAGTTTAGGGTTAGGTTAAGGGTTTCGTGTTTGGGTTACTGTTAGGGTTAAGGTGAGGTTTATGGTGAGGGTGAGGGTTAGGGTTAGGTTTAGGTTTATGGTGTGTTTAAGTGATAGCGTGAGGGTTAGGGTGAGTGTTAGAGTTATTAGTAGGGTTAGGGTGAGGGCTAGGGTGTGGGTTAGGGTTAGGGTGAGGGTTAGGCTTAGGGTGAGGGTTAGGGTTAGGGATAGTTTGTGGGTGGTGTGAGCGTGGGGTTTAGGATGATGGTTAGGATTAGGGTGAGGGCTAAGGTGAGGGTTAGGGTTAGCATTAGGGTGAAGGTCAGGTTTAGGTTTCGGTTGAGGTTTGGGGTGAGGGGTAGGGTAAGGTTTAGGGTGAGCTTTAGGTTTAGTGAGAGCGTTAAAGTTAGGCATAGGGTGAGGGTGGGGGTAAGAGTTATGGTCAGGGTTATGATGGGTTGATGGTTAGGGTTAGGATTAGGGGTAGGTTTAGGGTAAGGTTGAGCATGAAGGTGAGAGTGCGGGTGAGGTTTACGGGTAGGGTTACATTTAGGGTGAGTGCTAGGGTGAGGGTGAGGGTTAGGGTGAAGGTGAGGGTGAGGGCCTTTTTAGATAATGGTTAGGGTTAGGGTGAGGATTAAGTGAGGGTGAGGGTGAGGGTGAGCTTTAGGGTTAGGGTGTGGGTTAGTGTTAGGTTTAGGGTGAGGGTTCAGGTGATAGTGAATGTTAGGGTAAGGTTGAGATTTAGGCTTAGGTGAGGGTTAGGTTTAGGGTTAGGGTTAGAGTTAGGATGAGGGTTTGGGTGAGGGGTACTATTACGGTTAGGGTGAGTATTAGGGTTAATGTGAGGGTTATGGATAGGGTGAGGATAATATTAGGGTGACGGTTAGGGTGAGAGTGAGGGTTAGGGTTACTGTTAGGGTGAGGGTTAGGGTTAGCTTTAGTGTTAAGTTGAGGGTGAGGGTGAGGGTTAGGGTTAGGCTTAAGGTTAAGTTGAGGGTGAGGGTGAGGATGAGGGTTAGCTTGAGGTTTAGGGTTAAGGTGAGGGTTAGGTTTACAATTAGGGTTATTGTTAGGATTAGGTTTAGGGTGAGGGTGAGGGTGTGGGATAGGGTTAGGGTTAGGTTTAGGGTGAGCATGAGGGTTAGGGTTAGGGTGAGGGGTAGGGTTAAGTTTAGGGTGAGGGTTAGGATTAGTGTGAAGGTTAAGGTTAGGGTTAGGGTGAGGTTTAGGCTAAGGGTTAGGGTGTGGATTAGGGATAGGTTGAGGGTGAGGGTTAGGGTGAGGTTTATGGTTAGCTTAGGGTTAGGTTTAGGGTGAGGGTTAGGGTGAGGGTAAGGATTAGGGTGAGGGTTAGGGTTAGGGTGAGGTTTAGGGTGAGGTTGTGGGTTTGGCGTTAGGGTTAGAGTGAGTTTCAGGTTTAGGGTGAAGGTTAGGGTGAGGGTGAGTGTTAGGGTTAGCATTAGGGTTAGGGTGATGTTTAGTGTGAGTGTTTTTATTAGGTTAGGTTGAGGTTTTGTGTAAGTGTGAGGGTTAGGGTGAGGTCAAGTTAAGGGTAAGGGTCAGGTTTTTTGTGAGGGTGAGAGTTACGGAAAGGGTGAGGGTTAGGGTTAGGGTTAGGTTTAGGTTGAGGTTTAGTTTTAGGCTGAGGGTTAGGGTTAGTGTAAGGGTTTGTGTTAGGGTTAGGCTTAGTGTTAGGGTGAAGGTTAGGGTTGGATGAGTGTTAGGGTTAGGGTGAGGGTAAGGGTTAGGGTTAGGACTAGGTTTAGGGTTATTGAGGATTTTGGTGATGTTTAGGGTTAGGGTTAGTGTAAGGGTTAGGGTGAGGGTAAGGGTTAGGGTTAGGACTAGGTTTAGGGTTATTGAGGATTTTGGTGATGTTTAGGGTTAGGTTTAGTGTAAGGGTTACGGTTAGGGTTAGTGTTGAGGATTACGTTGAGGGTTAGTGTGATGGTTAGGGTTAGTGTGAGGGTCAGGCTTAGGCTGAGGATGAGGGTGAGGGTGAGAGTTAGTGTTAGGGTTAGGGTTAGTTATGATGAGGGTGAGGGTTAGGGTTAGGATTAGGGTTAGGGATAGGTTTTGGGTAGGTTTAGGGTTAGGATGAGGGTTAGGGTGAGGGGTAAGAGGTTTAGGGTGAGGGTTAGAGTTATTGTAAGCGTCAGCATTAGTGTTAGGGTTAGGGTGAGGGTGAGTATAAGGTTTAGGGTGAGGGTTAGGGTGAGGGTTATGGTTTGGGATAGGGTTAGGGATAAGGTGACACTTAGCTTGAGGGTTAGGTTTAGGGATAGGTTTAAGGTTTCGGGTGAGGGTTAGGGTTCAGGTTAGGGTTAGGGTTTCGTATTTCGGTTAGGGTTAAGTTTAGGGTGAGATTTAGGGTGAGGGTGAGGGTGAGGGTGAGGGTTATGTTTAGGTTTATGGTGTGGGTAAGTGATAGCGTGAGGGTTAGGGTGAGTGTTAGAGGTAGCAGTAGGTTTGGGTGAGGGTGAGGGTTAGGCTTAGGTTTAGGGTGAGTTTTAGGGTTAGGGTGAGGGTTAGGGTTAGGGTTAGCATGAGGGTGAGGGTGAGGTTGACGGTTAGGGTTAGAGTTTGGGTGACGTTTAGGTTTAGTGTGAGGTTTAAGGTGAGGATGAGGTTAAGGGTTAGGGTGAGGGTTAAGGTAAGGGTGAGGGTTAGGGTTAGGGTCAGTGTTAGGGTGAGGGTTAGGGTTAGGGTTAAGGTTAGGGTTAGGGTGAGGGGTAGGGTTAGGGTTAGGTTTAAGGTGAGGGCTAGTGTGTGGGTTAGGGTTAGGGTTAGGGAGAGGGCTAGGGTTAGGGTTAGTTTGAGGGTGGTGTGAGGGTGAAGTTTAAGTTGAGGGTTAGGATTAGGGTGAGGGTTAGTGTGAGGGTGAGGGTTAGCGTTAGGGTGAGTGTTAGGGTTAGGTTTAGGTTGAGGTTTGGGGTGAGGGGTAGGGTTAGGTTTAGGGTGAGGGTTAGGTTTATTGTGAGGGTTAAGGTTAGGGATATTGTGAGGGTGAGGGTAAGGGTTATGGTGAGTGTTATGATCAGGTTGAGCGTTAGGGTTAGGATTAGGGGTAGGGTTAGTGTAAGGCTGAGCATGAGGGTGAGGGTGCGGGTGAGGTTTAGAGTTAGGGTTACATTTAGGGTGAGGGATAGGGTGAGGGTGAGGCTTAGGGTGAAGGTTAGGGTGAGTGTGAGAGTGAGGGTCTTTGTTAGATAATGGTTAAGGTTAGGGTGAGGATTAGGTGAGGGTTAGGGTTAGGGTGAGCTTGAGGGTTAGGGTGTGGGTGAGTGTTAGGGTTAGGGTGAGAGTTCGGGTGATGGTGAGGGTTAGGGTAACGTTGACAATTAGGGTTAAGTTTAGATGAGGGTTAGGTTTAGGGTTAGGATTAGAGTTAGGGTGAGGATTCGCGTGAGGTGTACTGTTAAGGTTAGGGTGAGCATTAGGATTAATTTGAGGGTTAGGGATAGGGTGAGGATAAAGTTCGGGTGACGGTTAGGGTTAGGGTGAGGGTTAGGGTTACTGTTAGGGTGAGGGTTAGAGTTAGCTTTAGTGTTAAGGTGAGGGTGAGGGTGAGGGTTAGTGTTAGGCTCAGGGTTAAGGTTAGGGTGATGGTGAGGATGAGGGTTAGAGTGAGGGTTAGGGTTAGGGTGACTGTTAGGTTTAGGGTTAGGGTTAGGGTTATTGTTAGGGTCAGATTTAGGGTGAGGGTGAGGATGAGGGTGAGGGTGAGGGTGTGGGTTAGGGTTAGGGATAGGTTTAGTGTGAGGGTGAGGGTTAGGGTTAGGGTTAATGTTAGGCTTAGGGTGATTGTTAGGGTTAGTGTGAGGCTTAGTGTTAGGGTTAGGGTTACTGTTAGGGTGATTGTAACCTTTAGGGTGAGGGTTAGGGTTAGGGTGAGGGTTAGGTTTAGGTTGAGGGTTAGGATTAGGGTTCTGGTTAAGGTGAGAGTGAGGGTGATGCTTAGGGTTAGGGTTAGGTTGAGGGATAGGGTGAGGGTTAATTTTAGGGTAAGGGTTAGGGTTAGGGTGAGAGTTAGCCTTAGTGTTAATTTGAGGGTGGGGTGAGGGTCAGGTTTAAGGTGTGGGTGAGGGTTAGGGTGATGGCTAGATTAGGATGATGATTAGGGTTAGGGTGAGGGTTAAGGTTAGGTTTAGGGTGAGGGATACGGTGTGAGTTAGGGTTAGGTTTAGGGTGAGGGTTAGGTTTATTGTGAGGGTTACAGTTAGGGTTAGGGTGAGGGTGAGGGTAAGGGTTTAGGGTGAGGGTTAGGGTTATGCTGAGGGTTATGTTTAGGATTAGCTTTAGAGTTAGGGTTAGGCTGAGGGTGAGGGTGAGGGTGAGTTTGAGGTTTAGGATTAGGGGTAGGGTTAGGGTGAGGGGTAGTGTGAGGGTGAGTGTTAGGTTAAAGATGAGGGCGAGGTTGAGGGTGAGGGTCTCGGTTAGGTAGAGGTTAGGGTTAGGGTGAGGATTAGGTGAGAGTTAGGGTGAGGGTGAGGGTTAGGGTTAGGGTTAGAGAGAGGGTTAGGTTAGTGGTTAAGGTTAGAATTAGGGTGAGGGTTATGGTGAAGGGTAGGGTTAGGGTTAGGGTGAGCATAAAGGTTAATGTGAGGGTTACGTTTAGGGTGAGGATAAAGAAAGGGTGAGGGTTAGGGTTACTGTTAGGGTGAGGTTTAGGGTTACGACTAGTGTTAAGGTGAGTGTAAGGGTGAGGGTTAGGGTTAGGCTTAGGTTTAAGATGAGGGTGAGGGTGAGGGCGAGGGTTAGCGTGAGGTTTATGGTTAGGTTGAGGGTTAGGTTCAGGGTTAGGGTTAGGGTTATTGTTAGGGTTAAAGTTCTGGTGAGGGTGAGGATAAGGTTGAGTGTGAAGGTTAGGATTAGGATTGGGGTTAGGGTGAGCCTGAGGGTGACTGTGAGGATTAGGGTGAGGGTTAGACTAAGGCTTAGGTTTAGTGTGATGTTTAGGGTGAGGGTGATGTTTAGGGTGAGAGTGAGGGTGAGGTTTTGGTTGAAGGTTTGGGTTAGGTTCAGGGTGAGGGTGAGTGTGAGGGTTAGGGTTAGTGTTAATATTAGGCTTAGGTTTAGGCTGAGGGTGAGGGTGAGTGTGAGAGTTAGGGTTAGGGTGAGTGTGAGTTTTAGGTTTAGAGTTAGGGTGAGGGTTAAGGTGAGGGTTAGGGTTAGGATTAGGGTTCGGGTTAGGCTGAGGGTGAGGGTGAGGGTGAGGGTTAGGGTTACTGTGAGGCTTAGGCTTAGGGTGAGGGTGACAGTTAGGGATAGGTTGATGGTTAGGGTGAGGGTGAGTGTTAGGGTGAGTGTTAGGGTGAGTGTTATGGTGCGGGTGAGGTTAAGGGTTAGGTTTAGGGTTAGGATTAGTTTTAGGGTGAGGGTGAGTGTAAGGGTTAGGGTTATCTTTATTGTTAGGCTTAGAATTAAGCTGAAGGTGAGGGTGAGTATGAGGCTTAGCGTTATGTTGAGTGTGAGCATTAGGGTTAGGGTTAGGGTGATTGTTAGGGTAAGTGTTAGGGTGAGGGTTAGAGTTAGGGTTAGGATTAGGGTTAGGTTTAGGCTGAGGGTGAGGGTGAGTGTGAGGGTTATGATTAGGGTGAGTGTTAATCTTAGGGTTAGGGTGAGGGTTAGGGATAGGGTGATGGTTAGGGTGGGTGTGAGGGTGAGGCTTAGGGTGAGTGTGAGGGTGAGTGTTAGGGTGCGGGTAAGTTTTAGGGTTAGATTTAGGGTTAGGGTGAGGGTTAGGATGATGGTTACGATGAGGGGCAGGGTTAGGGTTATGTTGAGGTTCAGGGTTAGTTTGAGGGCTAACGTTACGGTTGGGTTTAGGGTGAAGGTTAAGGTGAGCGTTAGAGTTAGGTTTAGGGTTAGGCTGAGGGTTTGGGTGAGGGTAAGTTTTAGGGTGAGGGTTAGGGTGAGTGTGAGGGTTAGGTTTAGGGAGAGGTTTAGGGTTATGGAGAGGATTAGGGTTCGGTTTAGGGTGAAGGTGAGGGTGATGGTGTGGGTTAGGGTAAGGATTAGGTTTAGGGTTAGGGTTAGGGTTATTGTTAGGGTTAGGGTTAGGTTTACGGTTAAGGTGAGGTTGCAGGTGAGGTGAGGTTTATCGTTACGGTTAGCGTTAGAGTGAGGGTTTTGGTCAAGGTAAGTGTTGGGGTGAGGGTTAGGGTTAGGGTGAGGTTGAGTGTGAGGTTGAGAGTTAGTGTTAGGGTTAGGGTTAAGGTGAAGTTTAGGATGAGGTTGAGGGTTAGTGTTAGGGTTAGGTTTAGGGTGCGATTAAGGGATAGGTTGAGGGTTTGGGTGAGTGTTAGGGTTATGTTAGGGTGAGGATTAGGGTTAGGGTGAGGTTTAGGGTTAGTGAGGGTTAGTGTTAGGGTTAGGCTTAGTGTTAGGTTGAGGGTAATGTTTAGATTGAGGTTTAGGTTTAGGGTGAGGGTTAGGGTTAGGGTGATGGTTAGGGTAAGGGTGAGGATTAGGGTGAGGTTTAGGGTTAGGGTGATGTTTAGGGTGAGGGTTAGGGTGAGGTTGAGGGTGAGGGTTGGTTTGAGGGTATGGGTTAGAGTTAGGGTGAAGTTGAGGGTGAGGGTGAGAATTAGGCTTAGGGTTAGGGTGAGGGTGAGTGTGAGGGTTAGGGTTAGGGTTAGGCTTAGGCTTTGGGTTAGGCTGAGGGTGGGGGTGAGTGTGAGGGTTAGGGTTAGGGTTAGGTTTAGGGATAGGGTGATGTTTAGGGTGAGGGTTATTGTCAGAATTAGTGTTAGGTTTTCGCTTAGTGTTAGGGTGAGTGTAAGGTGTAGGTTGAGGGTTAGCATTAGGGTGAGGGTTAGGGTTAGTGTGAGGGTTAGGGTTTTGGTAAGGGTGAGGTTGAGGGTGATGGTGAGGTTTAGGGTTAGGGTTTGTGTGAGGGTGAGTGTGAGTGTTAGGGTTAGGTTTAGGCTTAGGCTGAGAGTTAGGCTGAGGGAGATGTTGGGGGTGTGGGTGAGGATTAGAGTTAGGGTGAGTGTTAGGGTTAAGGTTAGCGTGAGGGTTTGGGTTAGGCTTAAGTTTAGGATGAGGGTTAGGTTGAGGGGTACGGTTACAGTAAGTGTGAGCGTTAGGGTGAGCGTTAGGGTTAGGGATAGGTTTAGGGTTAGGGTGAGGTTTAGGATGAGGTTTAGGGTTATGGTAAGGGTTAGGGTTAGGGTTAGGATGAGGGTTAGGGAGAAGGTTAGGATGAGGGTTAGGGTGAGGGTTCGGTTTAGGGTTCGGGTTAGGGTTATGGTGAGGGTGGGGGTGAAGGTGAGAGTGAAGGTTAGGGTTAGAGTTAGGATGCAGGTGAGGATTAAGGTTAGGGTTAGGGTTAGGGTTAGGTTAGGGTTAGGGTTAGGGTTAGGGTTAGGGTTAGGGTTAGGGTTAAGTTTAGGATGAGAGTTAGTTTGACGGGTACGGTTACAGTTAGATTGAGCATTAGGGTTAGCTTTAGAGTTAGGGATATAGTTAGGGTTAGGGTGAGGTTTAGGATGAGGGTTAGGGTTAGGGTGAGGGTTAGGGTGAGGGTTAGGCTGAAGGTAATGGTTAGGGTTAGGGTTAGGGTAAGGGATAGGTTCAGTGCGAGGGTTAGTGGTAGGGTTAGATTTATGCTGAGAGTAAGTGTTAGCGTGAGGTTTAGCGTGAGAGGGTTAGAGTTACATAAGGGTTAGGGTAGGTTTAGGGTGAGGTTTAGGGTGAGGTTTAGGGTTAGGGTGAGGTGAGAGTGAGGGTGATTGTGAGGTTTATTGTTAGGGTGAGGGATAGGTTTTAGGTGAGGGTTAGGTTTAGGGTGAAGGTGAGCGTGAGGGTGACAGTGAGGCTTAGGGTGAGGGAGAGGGTGAGTGTGAGGGTTAGGTTTAGGTTTAGGTTTAGGGTTAGGGTTAGTGTGAGGGTAAAGGTGAAGGTTAGTGTTACTAGTAGGTTTATGTTTAAAGTTAGGCTGAGGGTGAGCGTGAGGGTTATGGTTAGGGTTAGTGTTAGGTTGAGGGTTAGAGTTAGTGTGAGGGTTAGGGTGAGGGTAAGGTTAAAGGTTAGGGTGAGGGTTAGGGTTAGGGTTAGGGTGAGGATTAGGGGTAGGGTTATGGTTAGGGTTAGGGTGAGGGTGAGGGTGAGGGTTAGGGTGAGGGTAAGGGTTAGTGATAGGGTGAGGGTTAGGGTTTGGATTAGGTTTAGGGTGAATGCTAGGTTGTCAGTGAGGGTTAGGGTTAGGGTGAAGGTGAGGGTTAGGTTTAGGGTTAAGTTGAGGGTTAGGGTTAGGGTGAGGGTCAGGGTGACTCTGAGGGTTAGGGTTAGGTTTATGCTTTATTCTGAGTTTTAGGCTGATGGTGAGGGTGAGGGTTAGGGTTAGGGTGAGTGTTAGAATTAGGCTTAATGACAGGGTGATATTTAAGGTGAGGGTTAGTGTGAGAGTCAGTGGTAGGGTTAGGCTTAGTGTTAAAGTGAGTGTAAGTGTTAGGTTGAGGGTTAGGGTTAGGGATATGTTGAGGGTTGGGATGAGGGTTAGAGTGAGGGTAAGTTTTAGGATGAGGGTTATGGTGAGTGTGAGAGTTAGGGTTAGGGTTAGGTTTAGGGTGAGGGTGAGGTTTAGGGTTATGGTAAGGGTTAGGTTTAGGGTAAGGATGAGGGTTTGGGAGAGGGTTAGGATGAGGGTTAGGGTGAGGGTTCGGGTTAGGGTTCGGGTTAGGGTTCGGGTGAGGGTGGGGGTGAGGTTTAGAGTGAAGGTTAGGGTTAGGATGAGGGTGAGGATTAGTTTAAGATTAGGGTTAGGGTTAGGTTTAGGCTGAGGATGAGTCTGAGGATTTGGGTGAGGATTAGGGTTAGGCTGAGTTTTATGGTTAGGGTTAGGGTGAGGGTTTTTGTTAGGGTTAACTTTAGGATGAGAGTTAGTTTGAGGGGTGCGGTTATGGTTAAGATGAGCGTTAGGGTTAACGTTAGGGATAGGGATAGGTTTAGGGTTAGGTTGAGGTTTAGGATGAGGGTTAGGGTTAGGGTTAGGGTTAGGGTCAGGGTTTGGGTGAAGGTTATGGTTAGGGTTAAGGTTAGGGTGAGGTTTACGGTCAGGGTGAGGGTTAGGGTTAGTGTTAGATTTATGGTGAGAGTAAGGTTTAACATGAGGTTTAAGATGAGTGTGAGGTTTACAGTTAGCATTAGGGTTAGGGTGAGGTTTAGTGTGAGGGTTATGGTTAGGTTTATGGTTAGGGTGAGGTGAGGGTGAGGGTGATTGTGAGGTTTATGGTTAGGGTGAGAGGTAGGTTTAAGGTGAGGGTGAGGGTTAGGGTTAGGGTGAGGGTGAGCATGAGGGTGACAGTGAGGCTTAGGGTGTGGGTGAGGGTGAGTGTGAGGGTTAGGGTTAGGGTTAGGTTTAGGGTTAGTGTGAGGGTGAAGTTGATGGTTAGTGTTTGGAGTAGCGTTAGGTTTAAATTTAGACTGAGGGTGAGCATGAGGGTGAGGGTGACGGTTAGGGTTAGGGTTAGGTTGAGGGTTAGGGTTATTGTGAGGGTTATGGTGAGGGTAAGTCTAAAGGTTAAGGTTAGGGTTACAGTGAGGGTTAGGTTTAGGGTTAGGGTTATTGTTAGTGTTAGGTTAGTGTTAATTTTATGGTGAGGGTGAGGCTTAGGGTGAGGATTATGGTTAGGTTTAGGGTTAGGGTTAGGGTTAGGGTTAGGATTAGGCTTAGGGTTAAGTTATGGGC
Organism: Dipodomys merriami; assembly: GCF_024711535.1. NCBI lineage: Eukaryota > Metazoa > Chordata > Mammalia > Rodentia > Heteromyidae > Dipodomys > Dipodomys merriami. The sequence continues at coordinate 733,849 of NW_027203160.1, read as the reverse complement.
TAGGGTGAAGTTGAGGGTTAGGGTGAGGGTTAGGTTTCGGGTTAGTGTTATGTTTAGGGTTGGGGTTAGGGATAGGCTTAGTGTTAGGCAGAGGGTGAAGGTGAGGGTGAGGGTTAGGGTTAGGGAGAGTGTTACTCTTAGGGTTAGGGTGAGGGTGAGTGTGAGGGTAAGGTTTAGTCTTAGGCTTAGGCTTAGGTTTAGGCTGAGCCTAAGGGTGAGGGTGAGGGTTAGGGTTAGGGTGAGGGTTATGGACAGGGTGAGGGTTAGCGTTAGGGTTAGGGTTATTGGTAGGATTAGGGTTAGGTTGAAAGTTACTGTGAGGGTGAGCGTTAGGGTTAGGGTTAGGTTGAAGTTTAGGTTTAGGAATAGGGTTAGAGTTAGGGTTAGGGTAAGGGTGAGGTTTAGGGTTAGAGTTAGGTTTAGTGTTAGGGTTAGGGTGAGGATGAGTGTGAGGGTGACAGTGAGGCTTAGGGTGAGGGTGAGGCTTAGGGTTAGGGGTAGTGTGAGGGTGAAGTTGAAGGTTAGTGTTAGGAGTAGCGTTAGGTTTAAAGTTAGGCTGAGGGTGAGCGTGAGAATGAGAGTTACGCTTAGGGTTAGGGTTAGGTTGTGGGTTAGGGTTATTGTGAGGGTTATGGTGAGGGTAAGACTAAGGTTAAGGTTAGGGTTACAGTGAGGTTTAGGGTTAGGGTTAAGGTTATTGTTAGTGTTAGGTTAGTGTTAAGTTTACAGTGAGGGTGAGACTGAGGGTGAGGTTTATGGTTAGGTTTAGGGTTAGGTTTAGTGTTAGGGTTAGGGTTAGGGTTAGGATTAGGCTTAGGGTTAGGGTATGGGCTAGGGTGAGGTTGAGGGTTAGGATGAGGGTTAGGTTTCGGGTTAGTGTTAAGTGTAGGGTTGGGGTTAGGGATAGGATTAGTGTTAGGCGGAGGGTGAGGGTGAGGGTTAGGGTTAGGGTTAGGGTGCTGGTGAGGGTTATTGTTAGGGTGCAGGTGAGGTTTAGGGTTAGTGTTAGAATTAGGGTGAGGGTTAGTGTGAGGGTTAGGGTTAGGGTGAGTGTTACTCTTAGGGTTAGGGTGAGGGTGAGTGTGAGGGTAAGGGTTAGTCTTAGGCTTAGGCTTAGGTTTAGGCTGAGCCTAAGTGTGAGGTTTAGGGTTAGGGTTAGGTTTAGGGTTATGGATAGGGTGAAGGTTAGAGTTAGGGTTAGGGTTAAGGATTAGGGTTAGGTTGAAAGTTACTGTGAGGGTGAGGGTTAGGGTTAGGGATAGGGTGAGGCTTAGCTTTAGGAATAGGGTTAGAGTTAGTGTTATGGTAAGGGTGAGGTTTAGGGTTAGAGTTAGGGTTAGTGTTAGGGTTAGGGTGAGGGTTAGGGTTAGACTTAGTCTTAGGCTTAGGCTTAGGCCGAGCATGAGGGTGAGTTTTACGGTTAGGGTTAGTGTGAGGGTTAGTGTTAGGGTTAGTGTTATGGTTAGGGTAAGGCTGAAGGTGAGTGTGAGGGTTAGGGTTAGTCTTAGGCTTAGGCTTAGGCTTAGGCCGAGCTTAAGGGTGAGGGTGAGGGTTAGAATAAGGGTGAGGGTTAAGGTGTTAGGGTTTGGGTGAGGGTTAGGATGAGGTTTAGGGTTAGGATTAGGGTTACGGTGAGGGCTAGAGTGAGGGTGAGGGTTAGGGTTAGCATTAGGGTGAAGTTAGGGTTAGGGTTAGGGTTACATTGAGGGTGAGGTTTAGGGTTAGGTTGAGGGTTAGGGTTAGGGTTAGGGTGATGGTGAGGTTTAGGATTTGGATATGGTTAGGGTTATTGTTAGTGTTATGTTTAGCGTTAATCTTATGTTAAGGGTGAGGCTGAGGGTGAGGGTTAAGCTTATTGTTAGGGTGACGTTTAGGGTTAGGGTTAGGGTTAGGGTTAGGAGGAGGGTTTGGGTTACGGTGAAGGTGAGGGTTAGGTTTAGGGTTTGGGTTAGTGTTATGGTTAGGGTTAGGGTTAGAATAACCATGAGGGTGAGTATTAGGGTTAGGGTTAGGGTTAGGGTTAGGGTTAGGGCTAGGGAGAGTTAGCAGGAGGGTTAGGGTTAGGGTTCGGTTTAGGATTAGGGTTAGGGTGAGTGTGAGGGTGTGGTTTAGGGTTAAGGTTGAGGTTAGGCTTAGGGTTAGGGTTAGGCTGAGGGTGAGTTTGAGTGTGAGGGTTAGGGTTAGGGTGAAGCTGAGTGTGAGGGTTAGGGTTAGTGTTATCATTAGGGTTAGAGTTAGAATAACGGTGAGGTTGAGGAGTATGGTTAGGTTTAGGATGAGGTTAAGGGTTAGTGTTCCTATTCGTGTTAGGGTTAGGGTTATGGTGAGAGTTAAGAGGAGGGTTAGGGCTAGGGTTAGGGTTAGGGTTAGGGTTAGGGTGAGGGTGAGGGCGTGGTTTAGGGTTAGGTTTGGAGTTAGGCTTAGAGTTAGGCTGAGGGTGAAGTTGAGGGTGAGGGATAGGGTTAGGGTGAGGCTGAGGGTGAGGGTTAGGGTTAGGCTTAGTGTTAGAGATAGGGTTAGGGTGAGGGTGAATGTCAAGTTTAGGGTTAGGATTAGGGTTAGGGTGAGTGTGATGTTTAGGGTTAGGGTTAGGGTTAGGCTTAGGTTAAGGTTGAGGGTGAGGGTCAGGGTGAGGGTTAGGGTTAGGGTGAGGGTTGGGGTTAGGGTTAGAGAGGGTCAGGGTGAGGGTTAGGGTTAGGGTGAGGGTTGGGGTTAGGGTTAGAGAGGGTCAGGGTGAGGGTTAGGATTAGGCTTAGGGTTAAGTTATGGGCTAGGTTGAGGGTGAGGTTTAGGGTCATGGTTAGGGTGAGGGTTAGTGTGAGGGTTAGGTTTAGGGTTAGTGTTAGGGTTAGGTTTGGGTTTAGGGATAGTCTTAGTGTTAGGTGGAGGTTGAGGGTGAGGGTGAGGGTTAGGGTTAGGGTGAGGATGAGGTTTAGGGTTAGAGTTAGCATTAGGGTGAGGGTTAGTTTTAGGGTTAGGGTTTGTGTTACAGTTAGGATTAGGGTGAGGGTGAGTGTGAGGGTTAGGGTTATGTTTAGACTTAGGGTGAGGGTGAGGGTTAGGGTGAGGGTTAGGCTTAGACTTAGGGTTAGATTATAGGCTAGGGTGAGGGTGAGGGTTAGTGTTAGGGTTAGGGTGAGGGTTAAGGTGAGTGTGAGGTTTACGGTTAGTCTTAGTCTTAGGCTTACGCTTAGGCCGAGCATGAGTGTGAGGGAGAGGGTTAGGGTTAGGATGAGGATTAGGGTTTTAGGGTTAGGGTGTGGGTTAGGATGAGGGTGAGTGTTAGGGTTAGCGTTAGGTTGAGGTTTAGGGGTAGGGTTAGGGTTACTTTGATGGTGAGGGTTACGATTAGTGTGAGGGTTAGTTTTAGGGTCAGGGTGAGGGTGAGGGTTAGGATTAGGTTTAGGCTTAGGGTTATTGTTAGTTTTATGGTTAGGGTTAAGTTTACAGTGAGGGTGAGGCTGAGGGTGAGGGTTAGGATTAGGGTTAGGTTTAGGGTGTGGGTTAGGCTGAGGGTTAGAGTTAGGCTGAGGGTGAGTTTGGGGATGAGGATTAGCTTTTGAGTGATGGTTAGGGTTATGGTTAGGTTGAGGGTTAGGATGAGGGTTAGGGTTGGGATTAGGGTTAGGGTGAGGGCTAGGATGAGGGTGAGTGTTAGGGTTAGGGTGAGGGTTAGGGTTAGGGTAAGGGTGAGGCTTAGGGATAGTGTGAGGGTTAGGGTTAGGGTGAGGTTTAGGGTTACTGTGAGGTTTCATGTTAGGTTTAGTCTTAGTGTGATGGTGAGGGTAAGGGTTAGGTTGAGGGTTAGGTTAGGGTGAGGTTTAGGGTTAGTTTGAGGGTTAGGGCTAGTGTGAGGGTAAGTGTGAGTGTTAGGGTTAGGGTGATGTTTATGGTGAGGGTGAGTGTTATGGTGAGTGTGAGGGTGAGGGTTCAGTTGAGGGTTTGGGTTAGGGTTAGGGTGAGGTTGAGACTTAGTGTTAGGTTGAGGGTTAGGATGAGGGTTAGGGTTAGGATTAGGGTTAGGGTGAGGGCTAGGATGAGGTTGATGTTTAGGGTTAAGGTTAGGCTTAGGCTTTGTGTTAGGCTGAGGCTGAAGGTGAGGGTGAGGGTTAGGGTTAGGGTGATGGTTAGGGTTACAGTTAGGTTGAGGGTAAGGGTGAGGGGGACAGTAAGGGTTAAGGTGAGGGTTAGGCTGAGGGTGAGTGTTATGGTAATGTTGAACGTTAGGGTTAGGGTAACGGTTAGGGTGAGGGTTAGGTTTAGGTTTAGGGTTAGGGTTAGGGTTAGCGTTAGGGTGTGGGTTAGTGTGAGGGTTAGGGTTAGGGTTAGCGTTACGGTTAGGGTTAGGGTGAGGGTTATTGTGAGGGTTAGGGTTAGTCTTAGTCTTATGCTTAGACTAAGGCCCAGCTTGATGGTGAGGGTGGGGGTTACTGTTAGGGTGAAGGTTAGGGTTAGGGTAATAGTTAGTGTTAGAGCGAGGTTGAGGGTTAGGGTTAGGCTTAGGGTGAGTTTTAAGTTTAGGGTGATGGTTAGGGTTAGTGTGAGTGTTAGTGTTCGGGTTAAGTTTAGTTTTAGTGTGAAGGTAAGTGTTAGGTTGAGGTTTAGGGTTAGGGTGACATTTAGGTTTAGAGTTAGTGTTAGGGTGCGGGTTAGGGTTAGGGTTAGGGTTAGGTTTAGGGTGAGGTTTAGGCTGGGGGTGAGTGTTAGGGTTAAGGTTAGGATTAGGATTAGGGTGAAGGTGAGGGTGAGTGTGAGGGTTAGGTTTAGGGTTAGGTTTAGGATTATAGTTATGGTGAGGGTGAGCTGAGGGTTAGGGTTAGGGTGAGGGTTGGGTTAGGGTTAGAGTGAGGGTTAGGGTGAGGGTTAGGATTAGGCTTAGGGTTAGGGTCTGGGCTAGGGTGAGGGTGATGGTTAGGGTCATGGTTAGAGTGAGGGTTAGGGTGAGGTTTAGGTTTAGGGTTAGTTTTAGGGTTAGGGTTGGGGTTAGGTATATTCTTAGTGTTAGGCGAAGGGTGAGGGTTAGGGTGAGGTTTAGGGTTAGGGTTTGGGAGAGGTTTATGGTTAGTGTTAGTGTAAGGGTGAGGGTTAGTGTGAGGGTTAGGGTTAGGGTGAGTGTTACTTTTAGGGTTAGGGTGAGGGTGAGTGGTAGGGTAAGGTTTAGTCTTAGTCTTTGTCTTAGGCTTAGACCGAGCCTAAGGGTGAGGGTGAGGGTTAGGTTTAGGGTGAGGGTTATGGAGAGGGTGAGGGTTAGGGTTAGCGTTAGGGTTATTGTTAGGATTAGGTTTAGGTGTAAAGTTACTATGAGGGTGAGAGTTTGGGTTATGGTTAGGGTTAGAGTGAGAGTTAGGGTTAGGGTGAGGGTTAAGTTTAGGGTGAGGTTTAGGGTTACTGTGAGGGTTCATGTTAGGTTTAGGCTTAGTGTTAGGGTGAGGGTAAGGGTTAGGTTGAGGGTTAGGTTTAGGGTAGGTTTAGGGTTAGTATGAGGTTTAGGGATATGGTGAGGTTAAGGGTGAGGGTTAGGGTTAGGGTGATGTTTATGTTGAGGGTGAGGGTTAGGGTGAGATTGAGGGTGAGGGTTCAGTTGAAGGTTTGGGTTAGGGTTAGGGTAAGGTTGAGGGTGAGAATGAGACTTAGGGTTAGGTTTAGGGTGATGGTTAGCGTGAGGATTAGGGATAGGTTTAGGCTTAGGTTTAGCTTTAGGCTGAGGGTGACTGTGAGCATGAGGGTTAGGGTTAGGGTGAGGGTTATTGTTAGGTTGAGGGTTAGGTTTAGGGTGAGGTTTAGGGTTAGGTTGGAGTTTAGGTTTAGGGTGAGGGTTAGCGTTAGGGGTAGGGTTATGTTGATGGTGAGGGTGAGGGTTATTGTTAGGATTAGGTTTAGAGTGAGCCTGTTGGTGAGGGTGAGGATGAGGGTTAGGGTTAGGGTGACGGTTAGGCTAAGGGTTAGGGTGAGGGTTAGGTTTAGGGTGATGTTTAGGTTGAGGGTTTGGGTTAGGGTTAGGGGGAGTGTGAGGGTGAGTGAGAGGGTTAGGATTAGGTTAGGGTTAGTTTTAGGATGAGGGTGAGTGTGAGTTTTAGAGTTAGGGTTATTGTTAGGCTTAGGTTTAAGCTGAGGGAGAGGGTGAGTGTGAGGGTTAGGGTTAGGTTGTGTGTGAGCATTAGGATTAGGTTTAGGTTGAGGGTGAGGTTGAGGGTTAGGGTGAGGTTTAGGATGTGGGTTAGGCTGAGGGTTAGATGAGGGTGAGGGTTAGGATTAGGGTGAGTGTTAGGGTTAGGGTGAGGGTGAGGGTTAGCGTTAGGGTGAGGGTTAGGGTTTTGGTACGGATTAGGGTGAGGGTTAGGGTAAGGGTGATGTGTAGGGTGAGGGTGAGGGTGGGTTTGAGGGTTTGCTTTAGGTTTAGGGTGAGGTTGAGTGTGAGGGTGAGGCTTAGGTTTATGGTTAGGGTGAGGGTGACTGTGAGGGTTAGGGTTAGGGTTAGGCTTTAGGCTGAGGGTTAGGCTGAGGGTGAGGGTGAGGGTGATGATTAGGGTTAGGGTGAGGTTTAGGGTTAGGTTTAGGTTGAGGGTTAGGGATAGTGTGAGGGTTAGGGTTAAGGTGAGGGTTAGGGTTACCGTGAGTTTTCATGTTAGGTTTATGCTTAGTGTTAGGGTGAGGGTAAGGGATAGGTTGAGGGTTAGGTTAGCTGAGGTTTAGGGTTAGTATGAGTGTTAGGGATAGGATGACGGTAATGGTGAGGGTTAGGGTTAGGGTGATGTTTAGGGTGAGGGTGAGGATTAGGGTGAGGGTGAGTGTCAAGGTTCAGTAGAGGGTTTGGGTTAGGGTTAAGGTAAGGTTGAGACTTGGGGTTAGGTTTAGGGTGAGGGTGAGGGTTAGGTTTAGGTTGATGTTTAGGTTGAGGGTGAGGGTTAGGGTTAGGGTGAGGGAGAAGTTTCGGTTGAGGGTTTAGGTTAGGGTTAGGTTGAGGGTGAGGGTGAGTGAGAGGGTTAGGTTTAGGGTTAGGATTAGGTTCAGGGTGAGGGTGAGTGTGAGGTTTAGGGTTATGTTGAGTGTGAGCATTAAGGTTAGGTTTAGGGTGAGGCTGTGGTTGAGGGTTAGTGTGAGGGTTAGGGTTTGGGTTAGAGTGAGGGTTAGATGAGGGTGAGGGTTAGGTTTACGGTTAGGGTTAGGGTTAGGGTGAGGGTTAGGGTTAGCTTTAGTGTGAGGCTTAGGGTTAGGGTTATGGTGCGGATTAGGGTGAGTGTTAGGGTTACGGTGATATTTATGATATTTATTTATTTATGATATTTATGATATTTATGAGGGTGAGGGTTGGTTTAAGGGTTTGTGTTAGGTTTAGGGTGAGGTTTAGGGTGAGGGTGAGGCTTTGGGTTATGGTTAGGTTGAGGGTGACTCTGAGGTTTATGGTTAGGGTTAGGCTTTAGGCTGAGGGTTAGGCTGAGGGTGAGGGTGAGGGTTAGGGTTAGGGTGAGGGTGAGGGTTAGGGTTAATGGTAGGGTGATATTTAGGGTGAGGTTTAGTGTGAGAGTTAGTGTTAGGGTTAGGCTTAGTGTTAGATTGAGTGTAAGGGTTCGGTTGAGTTTTAGGTTTAGGGGTAGGGTGAGGGTTGGGATGAGGGTTAGGGTGAGTGTAAGGTTTAGGGTGAGGGTTATGGTGAGTGTGAGGGTGAGGGTTAGTGTTAGGGTTAGGGTGAGGTTGAGGTTTAGGGTTATGATAAGGGTTAGGTTTAGGTTTAGGATGAGGGTTAGGGAGAGGTTTAGGATGAGGGTTAGGGTGAGGATTCGGGTTATGGTTCGGGTTAGGGTTAGGGTGAGGGTGGGGTTGAGGGTGAGATTGAAGTTTAGGGTTAGAGTTAGGATGAGGGTGAGGATTAGTTTTAGGATTAGGGTTAGGGTTAGGTTTAGGCTGAGGATGAGGCTGAGGGTGTGGGTGAGGATTAGGGTTAGGTTGAGTGTTAGGGTTAGGGTTAGGGTGAGGGTTTGGGTTAGGGTTAAGTTTAGGATGAGAGTTACTTTAAGGGGTACGGTTACTGTTAGGATGAGAGTTAGGGTTAGTGTTAGGGTTAGGAATAGGTTTATGGTAGGGTGAGGTTTAGGATGAGGGTTAGGGTTAGGGTTAGGGTTAGGGTCAGGTTTCGGGTGAAGGTTATGGTTAGAGTTAGGGTTAGGGTGAGGGTTAGGGTCAGGGTGAGGGTTAAGGTTAGGGGTAGCTTTATGTTGAGAGTAAGGGTTAGCGTGAGGTTTAAGGTGAGTGTGAGGGTTAGAGTTAGCGTTAGGGTTAGGGTGAGATTTAGGGTGAGGGTTAGGGTTAGATTTAGGGTTAGGGTTACGGTGAGGGTGAGTGTGAGGGTGACAGTGAGGCTTAGGTTGTGGGTGAGGGTGAGTGTGAGGCTTAGTGTGAGGGTTAGGGTTAGGGTTAGTGTTACTTTTTGGGTTAGGGTGAGGTTGATTGTGAGGGTAAGGGTTAATCTTAGTCTTAGGTTAGGCTTAGTCCGAGCCTAAGTGTGAGGGTGATAGTTAGGGTTAGGGTGAGGTTTAGGGTTAGAGTGAGGCTTATGGACAGGGTGAGGGTTAGTGTTAGGGTTAGGGTGATTGTTAGGATTAGGGTTAAATTTAAAGTTACTGTGAGAGTGATGGTTAGGGTTAGGGTTAGGTGAGGTTTAGGTTTAGGGTTAGAGTTAGGGTTAAGGCAATGGTGAGGTTTCAGGTTAGAGATAGGGTTATTGTTAGGGTTAGGGTTAGGGTGAGCGTTAGGGTTAGGCTTAGGATTAGGCTTAGGCTTAGGCCGAGCATGAGGGTGAGGGTTAGGGTTAGGGTTAGTGTGAGTGTTAGGGTTAGGGTTAGGCTGAGGGTTAGGCTGAGGTTTAGGGTTAGGGTAGGCGTAGGGTTAGGGTTAGGGTTAGGGTTAAGATAATGTTTAGATTTAGGGTTATGGTGAGGATTAGGGTTAGGTTTTGGGTTAAGGTGAGAGTAAGGGTGAGAATAAGGGTTAGGGTTAGGGTTAAGGTTAGTGTAAGTTTTAGGTTTACAGTTAGGGTTAGGGTTAAGGTTAGGGTTACACTGTAGGTTAGGTTTAGGTTTAGGGTTAGGGTTATTGTCAGTGTTATTGTTAGGGTTATGTTTGCGGTGAGGGTGAGGCTGAGGGTTAGGTTTATGGTTAGGTTTACTGTTAGGTTTAGTGTTAGGGTTAGGGTTAGGGTGAGGTTTAAGGTGATGATTAGGGTTAGGGTTAGGATTAGAGTTATGGTGCTGGTTAGGGTGAGGGTTAGGGTTAGGGTGAGGGTTGGGGTTAGGGTTAGAATGAGGGTTAGGGTGAGTGTTAGGATTAGGTTTATAGTTAGTGTATGGGCTAGGGTGAGGGTGAGGGTTAGGGTGAGGGTTAGGGTGAGGATTAGGTTTAGGGTTAGGGTTAGGGTTGGGGTTAGGGATAGTCTTAGTGTTAGGCAGAGGGTGAGGGTGAGGGTGAGGGTGAGGGATAGGGTTAGGGTTAGAGTATGGGTTAGGGTGAGGGTGAGGGTTAGTGTTAGGTTTAGGGTGGGGGTTAGGGTGAGTGTGAGGGTTATGGTTAGTCTTAGGCTTAGGCTTAGGCTTAGGCCGAGCATGAGTTTGAGGGAGAGGGTTAGTGTTAGAATGAGGTTTAGGGTTTTAGGGTGATGGTGAGGGTTAGGATGAGGTTTAGGGTTAGGATTAGGGTTAGGTTGAGGCCTAGAGTGAGGGTGAGGGTTAGGGTTAGCGTTAGGATGAGGTTTAGGTTTAGGGTTAGGGTTACATTGAGGGTGAGCGTTACGGTTAGGGTTACGGTTAGTGTGGGGTTGAGGGTTAGGATTAGGTTTAGGGTTAGGGTTATTGTTAGTTTTATGGTTAGGGTTAAGTTTACAGTGAAGATGAGGCTGAGGGTGAACGTTATGGTTAGGGTTAGGTTGAGGTTTAGGGTTAGGCTTAGGGTTAGGGTGACGGTGAGGGTTGGATTAAGGTTAGGGTCACGGTGAGTGTGAGGGTTAGGGTTAGGGTTAGGCTGAGGTTTAGGGTTAGGGTTAGGGTTAGGGTGAGGGTGAGTTTTAGGGTTAGAATTAGGGTTAGAGGAAGGGTTAGGGTTTGGTTTAGGATTAGGTTTACAGTGAGGGTGAGTGTGTGGATTAGGTTTAGGATTAGGCTTAAGCTTAGGATTAGGCTGAGGGTGATAGTGGGGATGAGGATTCGCTTTTGATTGATGGTTAGGTTTATGGTTAGGTTGAGGGTTAGGATGAGGGTTAGGGTTAGGATTAGGGTTAGGGTGAGGGATAGGATGAGGGTGATGTTTAGGGTTAGGGTTAGGCTTAGGCTTAGGGTTAGGCTGAGGCTGAAGGTGAGGGTGAGGGTTAGGGTTAGGGTGATAGTTAAAGTTACAGTTAGGGTGAGCTTTAGGATGTGGATTAGGGTAAGGGTGAGGGTTAGGGTGAGGGGGACAGTAAGAGTAAGGGTGAGGTTTAGGCTGAGTGTGAGTGTTATGGTAATGGTGAAGGTTAGGGTTAGGGTGAGGTTTAGGGTGAGGTTTAGGGTTAGGTTTAGGGTGAGGGTGAGGCTTACATTGAGGATTAGTGTGAGGGTTAGTGTGAGGTTTAGGGTGAGGATGAGAGTTAGGATTAGGGTGAGGCCTAGGGTGAGGGTGAGGTTTAGGTTTAGGGTTAGGGTGAGGTTTAGGGTTAGTGTGAGGGTTAGGATGAAGGTTAGGCTGAGTGTTAGTGTTAGGGTTAGGGTGAGGATTAGGGCGAGGGTGAGTTTTAAGGTGAGGGTTAGGGTTAGGATGATGACTAGGGTTAGGGTTAGGGTGAGGTTTATGATTAAGGTGATACGTAGGGTGAGGGTGAGGTTTAGTGTGAGGGTGATGGTGGAGGTGTAGTTGAGGGTTAGTGTTACGGTGAGGTTTAGGGTGACAGTGACGGTGAGGGTTAGGGTGAAGTTGAGGGTTTGGGATAGGGTTAGTGTGCGGGTTAGGATTAGGGTTAGGGTTAGGGTAAGGGGTAGGGTGAGGGGTAGGGTTAGTGTGCGGGTTAGGATTAGGGTTAGGGTTAGGGTAAGGGGTAGGGTGAGGGGTAGGGTTAGGGTTAGGGTAAGGGATAGGGTTAATGTGAGGATTACGGTTACGGTTAGGGTTAGTGTGAGGATAAGGATAAGCGTGAGGATTAGGGTGAGAGTGAGGTTTAAGGGTTAGCGTTAGGGTTAGGGAGAGGGTTAGTGTGAAAGTTAAGGTGAGGGTTAGGGTTAGTATGAGGGTGAGGGTTAGAGTTAGGTTTAGATTGCGGGAAACGGTTAGGGTGAGGTTTAGGTTCTGGTTAGGGTTCGGGTTCGGGTTCGGGTTCGGGTGAGTTTTAGGGTGTGGTTGACGGTTAGGGTTAGGGTGAGGGTTAGGGTTACGGTGAGGATTAGTGTTAGGGTTAGGGTTAGGGTTATAGTGAGGGTAAGGGTTAGGATGAGGTTTAGGGTGAGGGTGAGTTTTAGGAAAAGCGTTAGTGGTAGGGTGAGGGTTAGGGTGAGGGTTAGGATCCAGGTTAGGTTAGGTGAGGGTGAGGGTTATCGTTAGGTTTAGGGTTAGGTTTAGGGTGAGGGTAAGGTTTAGGGTGAGCGTTAGGGTGAGGGTGAGGGTTAGGGTTAAATTGAGGGTTAGGGTGAGCATTAGGGTGAGATTTCAGTTGAGGGTTTGGGTTAGGGTTAGGGTGAGGTTGAGGGTGAGGGTGAGACTTAGGGTTAGATTTAGGGTGAGGATGTGGTTTAGGTTGAGATTTAGTGTTTCTGTTAGGGTTAGGGTGAGGGTGAGGGTTAGGGTGATGGTAAGGGTTAGAGTGAGGTTTTCAGGGAAGGTGAGGGTTAGGGATAGCATTAGGGTTAAGGATAGATTTAGGGTGAGGGTTAGGGTTAGTGTTAGGGTTACAGTGAGGGTGAGGGTTAGGGTTAGGATTAGGGTGAGGGTTAGGGTTAGGGTTAGGGTGACGGTGAGGGTAAGGGATAGGGTGAGGACTAGGGTTAGGGTTAGGGTTATGGTAAGGTTTAGGTTTAGGGTGAGGGTGAGAGTGAGAGTTAGGTTTAGGATTAGGCTTAGATGTACGGTTCATCTTAGGGTGAGGGTGAGGGTGAGTGTCAGAGTTAGGTTTAGGGTGAGGGTTACGGTGAGGGCGAAAGTTAGGGTTAGGGTTACGGTGAGGGTGAAAGTTAGGGTTAGGGTGACGGTGAGGGTAAAGTTCAGGGTGAGGGCTTGCTTAAGGTTTAGGGTTAGGTTCAGGTTTAGGTTTAGGGTGAGTGTGAGTTTGAGGGTTTGGTTTAGGATGAGGCTTAGGTGTAGGGTTCAGCTTAGGGTGAGGGTGAGGGTGAGTGTGAGAGTTAGGTTTAGGGTGAGGGTTAGGGTTATGATTATTTTTAGGTTGAGGGTGATGGTGAGGGTTAGTGTTTGGGTGAGGGTTATCGTTAGGGTTAAGTTTAGGGTGAGGGTTTGGGTTAGTGTTAGTGTTAGGATGAGGATTAGGCTGAGGGTTAGGTTTAGGTTTAGGGTGAGGGTAAGTGTTAGGGTGAGGGTGAGTGTTAGGTTTAGGATTAGGGTTAGGTTTAGGGTGAGGGTTAGGGATAGGGTTAGGATTAGGGTGAAGGTTTTGTTTAGGGTTAGGTTTAGAGTTAGGGTGAAGGTGAGGGTGAGGGTTAGCGTTTGGATTAGGGTTAGGGTTAGGCTGAGGTTGATGTTGAGCGTGAGGGTTATGGTTAATGTGAGGGTTGGAGTTAGGGTTATCTTTAAGGTTAGGGTGAGGGTTAGGGTTAGGGTTAGGATGAGGGTAAGGGTTAGGGTAAGGGCTAGGGTGAGGGTGAGGGTTAGGATTAGGCTTAGGGTTAGGGTGAGGTTTAGGGTGAGGGTTAGTGTTAGGGTTAGGGTTAGGGTTAGGGTGAGGGATAGGGTGAGGGTAAGGGTTAGGGTGAAGTTTTGGGTGAGGGTGAGGGATAAGCTTAAGGTCAGGGGAAGGGTTAGGGTCGAGGTTTCGGTTGAGGTTGAGGGTTAATGTTAGCATTAGGTTTATGGTGAGTGTGAGGGTTAGGGTGAGAGTTAGGGTTATCTTTAGGGATATGGTGAGGATTAGGGTTAGGGTTAGGTTTCCGGTGAGGGGTAGGTTGAGGGGTAGGGTTAGGGTTACAGTTAGGGTGAGGGTTAGGGTGAGGGTGACAGTAAGGGTAAAGGAGAGGGTTAGGATGAGGATTAGGGTTAGGGTTAAGGTGAGGGTGAGGATTAGATTGAGGATTAGTGTTAAGTTTAGAGTGAGGTTTAGGGTGAGGATGAGGGTTAGGGTTAGGGTGAGGGCTAGGGTGAGGGTGAGGGTTAGGGATAGGGTTAGGTTGAGGTTTAGGTTTAAGGTGAAGGTTAGGGTTAGTGTGAGGGTCAGTGTTAGGACTAGGTTTACTTTTAGGGTGAGTGTAAATGTTAGGGTGAGGGTTAGCGTTAGGGTGAGGGTTATAGATAAGGTTAGTGTTAGTGTTAGGTTCAGGGTTACTGTTAGGGTTAGGGTTACAGTTACGGTGAGAGTGAGGGTGAGGGTTAGGGTTTATGTGATGGTTAGTGTTACGGTGAGGGCTATGGTTAGGTTTAGGGTTAGGGTGAGGTTTAGATTTAGTGTGAGGGTGAGGCTGAGGGTCAGAGTGAGTTTAGGGTGAGGGTTAGGTTTATGGATGGGGTTAGGGTGAGAATGAGGGTTAGGGTGAGGGTGATGGTGAGGGTGAGGGTGAGGGTTAGGTTTAGGGTGAGGGATAGGGTTATGGTTACAGTTAGGGTGAGTGTGAGGGTGTGGGTTATGGTGAGCGTGATGGTGAAGTTGAGGGTGAGGGTGAGGGTTAGGATTTGGGTGAAGGTTAGGATGAGGGTTAGACTGAGGGTTAAGTTTAGGTTTAGGGTGAGGGTAAGGTTTAGAATGAGTGTAGGGGTGAGGGTTAGGTTTTGGATTAGGGTTAGGGTTAGGTTGAGGGTTTAGGGTTAGTGTTTGGATTAGGGTTACAGTTAGGGTTAGGCTTAGGGTGAGGTTGAGGGTGAGGTTGAGGGTTAGGGTTAATGTGAGGGTTAGGGTTAGGATTAGCGTTAAGGTTATTGTGAGGGTTAGGGTTAGGATGAGGGTTAGTCTGAGGGATAGGTTTAGGGTTAGGGTGAGGGTAAGGGTTAGGTTGAGGTTTAGGGTGAGGGTGAGGGTTAGGTTAAGGCTTAGTGTTAGGGTGAGGGTTAGGGTTAGGGTTAGAGTGAGAGTGAGGTTTAGGGTTAGGGTGAGAGTGAGGGTTAGTGATAGGGTTGTGGTTAGGGTCAGGGTCAAGTTTAGGGTTAGCGTTAGAGTTAGGGTGACGATGAGTGTGAGGGTTAGGGTTAGGTTTAGGTTTAGGGTTAGGGTTAGGCTGAGGGTGAGGGTGAGGGTGAGGGTGAGGGTGAGTTTTAGGTTTAGGATGAGGGTTAGAGTTAGGTTTAGGGTTATGGTTGGGTTGAGGGTTAAGGTTAGGTTTAGGAAGTGGGTTTGGCTGAGAGTTAGGGTTATGGTTAGGGTGAGGTTTAGGATTAGTGTGAGGGTTAGGATGATGATTAGGCTGATTGTTAGGGTTAGTGTAAGGGTGAGGGTAAGGGTTTGGGTGAGGGTGAGGGTTAGGTTTAGGGTTAGGTTTAGGGTTAGGGTGAGGGTTAGGGATAGGGTTAGGATTAGGGTGAGGGTTACGGTGAGGGTTAGGGTTAGGGTTAGCGTTAGGATGAGGTGTAGTTGAGGGTTAGGGTTAGGGTGAGGTTTAGGGTGACGGTTACGGTAAGGGTTAGGGTGAAGTTTAGGGTTTGGGATAGGGTTACTGTCAGAGTTAGGCTTAGGGTTAGGGTTAGTGTGAAGTTTAAGTTGAGGGGTAGGGTTAGGGTTAGGGTGAGGTATAATGTTAATGTGAGGATTAGGGTTAGGGTTAGGGTTAGTGTGAGTGTAAGGATAAGAGTGAGGGTTAGGGTGAGAGTGAGGTTTAGGGTTAGCGTTAGCGTTAGGGTGAGCGTTAGTGTGAAGGTTAAGGTGAGGGTTTGGGTTAGTATGAGGGTGAGGGTTAGAGTTAGGTTTAGATTGAGGGTTAGGGTTAGGGTGAGGTTTAGGGTCGGGTTAGGGTTCGGGTTCGGGTTCGGGTTCGGGTGAGTTTTAGAGTGTGGGTGACGGTTTAGGTTAGGGTGAGGGTTAGGGTTACGGTGATGATTAGGGTTAGTGTTAGGGTTATAGTGAGGGTAAGGGTTAGGATGAGTTTTAGGGTGAGTGTGAGGTTTAGGGATAGCATTAGAGTTAGGGTGAGGTTTAGGGTTAGGGTTAGTGTCAGGATCAGGATAAGTGTGAGGGTTAGGATGAGATTGAGGTTTAGTGTTAGCATTAGGGTTACGGTGAGATTTAGGGTGAGGGTTAAGGTGAGGTTTAGTGTTAGTATGAGGGTGAGGGTTATAGTTATGTTTACGGTGAGGGTTAGGTTTAGGGTGAGGTTTAGGGTTGGGTTAGGTTTCTGGTTCGGGTTCGGGTTCGGGTGAGTTTTAGGGTGTGGGTGAG
The DNA here is from genome assembly GCF_024711535.1 of Dipodomys merriami. Lineage (NCBI taxonomy): Eukaryota > Metazoa > Chordata > Mammalia > Rodentia > Heteromyidae > Dipodomys > Dipodomys merriami. The sequence continues at coordinate 718,311 of NW_027203160.1, read as the reverse complement.
TGTTAGGGTTAGTGTGAGGGTTAGGGTACTGGTGAGGATTAGGGTTAGGGTTAGGGTTATAGTCAGGGTAAGGGTTAGGATGAGGTTTAGGGTGAGGGTGAGGTTTAGGGATAGCGTTAGATTTAGGTTGAGGTTTAGGGTAAGGGTTAGGATCCAGGTTAGTTTAGGTGAGGGTGAGGGTTATCGTTAGTTTTAGGGTTAGGTTTAGGGTGAGGGTAAGGTTTAAGGTGAGCGTTAGGGTGAGGGTGAGGGTTAGGGTTAAGTTGCGTGTTAGGGTGAGCGTTAGGGTGAGGGTTCAGTTGAGGGTTTGGGTTAGGGTTAGGGTGAGGTTGAGGGAGAGGGTGAGACTTAGGGTTAGGTTTAGGGTGAGGATGGGGTTTAGGTTTAGTGTTAGGGTGAGGGTTAGGGTGAAGTATAGGGTGAGGGTAAGGGTTAGAGGGAGGTTTAGGGGAAGGGTTAGGGTTAGGGATAGCATTAAGGTTAAGGATAGGTTTAGGGTGAGGGTTAGGGTTAGTGTTAGGGTTACAGTGAGGGTGAGGGTTAGGGTTAGGGTTAGGATTAGGGTGAGGGTTAGGTTTAGGGTTAGGGTGACGGTGAGGGTAAAGGTTAGGGTGAGTACTAGGGTTAGGGTTAGGGTTAGGGTAAGGTTTAGGTTTAGGGTGAGGGTGAGAGTGAGAGTTAGTTTTAGGATTAGGCTTAGGTGTAGGGTTAGGCTTAGGGTGAAGTTGAGGGTGAGTGTCAGAGTTAGTTTTGGTGTGAGGGTTAAGGTTAAGGTTATTTTTAGGGTGAGGGTGAGGGTGAGGGTTAGGGTGTGGGTGAGGTTGAGGTTGAGGGTGAGGTGGAGGGTTAAGGTTTGTGTGAGGGATAGGGTTAGTTAAGGTTAGGGTGAGGGTTAGTGTTATGGTTAGTGTTAGGATGAGGGTTAGCTTTAGGGTTATTGTGAGGGTAAGGTTTACGGTGAGCGTGAGGCTTAGGGTTAGAATTAGGGTTTGGGTTAGGGTGAAGATCAGGGATAGGGTTTGGATTAGAGTGAGGGTTTTGTTTAGGGTTAGGTTTAGAGTTAGGGTGAGGGTGAGGGTGAGGGTTAGCGTTTGGATTAGGGTTAGGGTTAGGGTTAAGCTGATGTTGATGTTGAGGATGAGGGTAAAGGTTAATTTGAGGTTTAGCATTAAGGTTAGTGTGAGGGTTAGGTTTAGGTTTAGGATGAGGATAATGGTTAGGGTGAGGGCTAGGGTGAGGGTGAGAGTTAGGGATAGGGTTAGGTTGAGGTTTAGTGTTAAGGTGATGGTTAGGGTTAGTGTGAGGGTTAGTGTTAGGACTAGGGTTAGTTTTAGGGTGAGGGTTAGTGTTAGGTTGAGTTATAGCGTTAGGGTGAGGGTTATGGTTAGGGTTAGGGTTAGTGTTAGCTTTAGGGTTATTGTTTGGGTTAGGGTTAAGCTTACGTTGATGGTGAGGGTGAGGGTAAGTGTTAGGGTGAGGGTTACCGTTAGGGTGAGGGTTATGGTTAGGTTTAGGGTTAGTGTTAGGTTTAGGGTTATTGTTAGGGTTAGGGTTAGGGTTAAGGTTACGGTGAGGGTGAGGTTGAGGGTAAGGTTTAGGGTTAGGTTGAGGTTTAGGTTTAGGGTTAGGGTTAGAGTTAGGGTTAGGGTGAGGGTGAGGTTTAGGTTTAGAGTTAGTGTTAGGGGGAGGGTTAGGTTGAGGGTGAGGGTTAGGGTTAGGTTTAGGGTTAGTGTTAGGATTAGGGTTAGGGTGAGGTTGAGTGTGAGGGTTAAGGTTAGGGTTAGTCTGAAGGTGAGGGTGAGGGTTAGGTTTAGAATTAGGGTGAGGTTTAGGATGAGGTTAAGGTTAGGATTAGGATTAGGATGAGGGCAAGGGTCAGGGTGAGGGTTAGGGTTAGCATTATGGTGAGGTTTAGGATTACTGTTAGGTTTATGGTTAGGGTGAGGGTTAGGGTTAGGGTTACAGTGAGGGTAGGTTTAGGGTTAGGGTGAGGGTTAGTGTTAGGGTTAGGGTGAGGGTGAGGTTTAGGGTTAGAGTGAGGTTTAGTGTTAGGTTTAGGGTTAGGGTGAGGGTTAGAAGTCAGGTTCGGTTTAGGCTTAGGCCGATTGTGGTGGTGAGGGTTACGGTTAGGGTTAGGGTGAGGGTTAGGTTTAGGATTAGGGTGAGGGTTAGGATGAGGTTTGTGGTTATGGTGATGGTTAGGGTTAGTTTTAGGGTTACGATTAGGGTTAATTTTAGGGTTAGCGTTAGGTTGAGGGTTTCGGTTAGGGTTAGGGTTAAGTTTAGGATTAGGGTTAGGGTTAGGGTTATTGTTAGTGTTATGGTTAGTGTTAAGTTTGCAGTGAGGGTGAGGCTCAGGGTGAGGGTTATGGTTAGTGTTAGGGTTTGGGTTAGGGTTAGTATTATTGTTAGGGTTAGGTTTAGAGTTACGGTCATGGTGAGAGTGAGGGTGAGGGTTAGGGTGAGTTTTAGGGTGAGGTTTAGGGTTAGGGTTAAGGTTAGGTTTAGGGTGCTGGTGAGGTTTAGGGTTAGAGTTAGGGTGAGGGGGAGGGTTAGGGTGAGGGTTAGGGTTAGGTTTAGTGTTACCATTAGGGTGAGGGTGAGGGTTAGGTTGAGGTTTAGGGATAAGGTTAGGGTTAGGATTAGGGTTAGGGTGAGGGTGAGAGTTAAGGTTAGGCTTAGGATTAGGGTTAGGCTGAGGGTGAGACTGGGGGTTAGGATTAGGATTAGGGTGATGGTTAGGGTTAGGGTTATTGTTATTGTTAGGGTTAGCTTTAGAGTTAACTTGAGGGTGAGGTTGCGGGTAGTGTTTCGGTTACGGTTAAGCTGAGGTTTAGGGTTAGGTTTAGAGACAGGGTTAGGGTGAGGGTGAGGTTTAGGTTTAAAGTTAGGGTTAATGTTAAGGATAGGCTTAGGGTTAGAATGAGGCTAAGCTTGGGCATGAGGATTAGGGTTAGGGTTAGGGTTAGAGTTAGGGTTAGGGTTAGGGTTAGGGTTAGGCTAAGGGTTAATTTTAGTGTTATGGTTAGTGTTAGGTTTAAGTTTGCAGTGAGGGTGAGGCTGAGGATGAGGTTTATGGTTAGGGTTAGGGTTATGGTTAGTGTTATTGTTAGGTTTAGGGTTAGAGTTACGGTTAGGGTGAAGGTGAGGGTTAGGGTTAGGTGAGATTTAGGGTGAGGTTTAGGGTTGGGGTTAGGTTGAGGGTGAGGATTATGTTTAGAGTCAGGGTTAGTGGGAGGGTTAGGGTGAAGGTTAGGGTTAGGTTGATTTTTAGGGATAGGGTTAGGGTGAGGATTAGGGTTAGGGTGAGGGTGAGTGTGAGTGTTAGGGTTAGGGTTATGCTTAGGTTTAGGGTTAGGCTGAGGGTGAGGGTGAGAGTGAGCATTTGTGTTACAGTGAGGGTGAGGATTAGAGTTAGGGTCAGGGTTACGATGAGGGTTAGAGTTAGAGTGAGGGTGAAGGTTAGGGTTAGGGTGAGGGTTAGTGTTAGGATTAGGGTTAGGGTGAGGGTGAGGGTTAGGATTAGGGTTAGAGTTAAGTTTATTGTTAGTGTTATGGTTAAGGTTACTTTTGGAGTGAGGGTGATGCTGAGGGTGAGGGTTAGGGTTAGGTTTAGGGTTAGGGTTAGGATTAGGGTTAGGGTGAGGGTGAGTTTGAGGGTAAAGGTTAGGGTTAGGGTGATGGTTAGTGTTACGGTTAGCTTGAAGGTTAGGATGAGGGTTAGGGATAGATTGAGTGTTAGAGTGTTAGGGTGAGGGTGAAGGTAAGGGTAAATTGAGGGTTAGGCTGTGGGTGAGGGTTAAGATAAGCGTGAGTGTTAAGGTTAGCGTGAGGGTTAGGGTAAGTGTGAGGGTTAGGGGTTAGGGTGAGGCTGAGGGTTAGATTGAGGATTAGGATTAGGGTTATTGTGAGGTTTAGGGTGAGGATAAGTGTTTAGGTTTAGGTGAGGATAAGAGTTAGAATTAGGGTTAGGGTGAGGGCTAGGGTGAGGCTGGGTGTTAGGGTTAGGGTTAGGGTTAGGGTGCGGTTTAGGGTTAGGATGAATATTAGGGTTAGTGTGAGGGTTAGTGTTAAGGTTATGGTTAGTGTTAGGGTAGGGGTAAGTGTTAGGGTGATGGTTAAGTTTAGGGTGAGGGTTACAGTTAGGTTGAGGGTTAGGGTTCGTGTTAGGCTTATTTTTAATTTTAGGTTTAGGGTTACGTTGAGGGTGAGGGTGAGGGTGAGGGTTAGGGTTATTGTGAGGTTTAGGGTTAGGATTTGGGTTAGAGTTAGGGTTAGGGTTAGGGTGAGGTTTAGGGTTAGAGTTAGGCTTAGGGTGAGGGTTAGGTTGACGGTTCGGGTTAGGGTTAGTGTTAGTTTAGGGTTAGGGTGAGGGTGAGTGTGTGGGTTAGGGTTAGGTTTAGGGTAAGGCTTAGGGTTAGGGTGAGGGTGAGTTTGAAGGTGAGGGTTAGGTTTAGGGTGAGTGTTAGGATTACGGTTAGGGTGAGGGTAAGGGTGAGGGTTAGGGTTAGGATTAGGGTTAGGCTGAGGGCTAGGGTGAGGTTGAGGTTTAGGTTTATGGTTAGGGGGAGGTTTAAGGTTAGGGTTAGGTTGAGGATGAGGTTTAATTTTAGAGTTAGTGTTAGGGTGAGTGTGAGTGTTAGGGTTAGTGTTAGGGTTAATGTTAGGGTTATTGCTAGGGTTAGGTTGAGGGTTAGTGTTATGGTTAGGATTAGGATTAGGGTTAATGTGAGGGTGAGTGTGAGGGTTAGGGTGAGGGTTAGGTTGGGCTTAGGGTTAGGCTGAGGGTGATGGTGAGGGTTAGGGTTAGGGTTAGGGTGAGGGTGAGGTTTAAGGTTAGAGTTAGTGTTCTTGTGAGGGTTAGTTTGAGAGTGAGTGTTAGGGTTAGGTTGTGGGTGAGGGTTAGGATTAGGTTGATGCTAAGGGTTATGGTCAGGGTGAGGGTGAGGATGAGGGTTAGGGATAGTGTGAGGATTAGGGTGAAGGTGACAGTAAGGGTAAAGGTGAGGGTTAGGCTGAGAGTGAGGATTACTGTAAGTGTGAGGGTTAGGGCTAGGGTGAGGGTTAGGTTTAGGGTTAGGGTTAGGGTGTGGTTTAAATTGAGGATTCGTTTTTGGGATTATTGTGAGATTTAGGGTGAGGATAAGGTTTAGGGTTGGGTTGAGCGCTAGGGTGACGATGAGGGTTAGGATTAGGGTTAGGGTGAGTGTTAGGTTTTGGGTGAACTTTAGGGTTAATGTGAGGGTTAGTGTTAGGGTTAGGGTTAGTGTTGGGGTGAGGGTGAGTGTTAGGGTGAGGTTTAGTGTTAGGGTGAGAATTATGTTTAGAATGAGGGTTAGGGTTAAGTTTAGGGTTATTTTCAGGGTTATTGTTAGGGTTAGGATGAGGGTCAGGTTTAGGATTAGGGTTAGGTTGAAGGCTAGGGTGAATGTGAGAATTAGGGTTAGTGTTAGGCTTAGGCTTAGGGTTAGGCTTAGGCTGAGGGTGAGGTTGAGGGTGAGGGTTAGCATGATGGTTAGGTTCATGGTTAGAGTGACGGTTAAAATGAGGGTTAGGTTTAGGGTGAGGTTTAGGATGAGGGTGACAGTAAGGGTCAAGATGAGGGTTAGTGTGAGGACTAGGGTTAGGGTGAGGGTGAGGATAAGATTGAGGATAGTGTTAAGGTTAGAGTGACTTTTACGGTGATAATGAGGGTTAGGGTTAGGGTGAGGGCTAGGGAGAGGGTGAGGATTAGGGATAGGGTTAGGTTGAGGTTTAGGGTTAAGGTGATGGTTAGAGGGTTAGTGTGAGGGTTAGTGTTAGGACTAGGGTTAGTTTTAGGGTGAGGGATAGTGTTAGGGTGAGTTATAGCGTTAGGGTAAGGGTTATGGTTAGGGTTAAGGTTAGTGTTAGCTTTAGGGTTATTGTTTGGGTTAGGGTTAAGCTTACGTTGAGGGTGAGGGTGAGGGTAATATTAGGGTGAGGGTTACCGTTAGGGTGAGGGTTATGGTTAGGGTTAGGGTTAAGTGTTAGGTTTAGTGTTATTTTTAGGGTTAGTGTTAGGGTTAAGGTTACGGTGAGGATGAGGGTGAAGGTAAGGTTTAGGTTTAGGTTGAGGTTTAGGTTTAGGGTTAGGGTTAGAGTTTGGGTTAGGGTGAGGGTGAGGTTTAGGTTTAGAGATAGTGTTAGGGGGAGGGTTAGGGTGAGGGTTAGGGTTAGGGTTAGGGTTAGGGTTAGTGTTAGGATTAGGGTTAGGGTGAGGTTGAGTGTGAGGGTTAGGGTTAGGGTTAGTCTGAGGGTGAAGGTAAGGGTTAGGTTTAGGATTAGGGTGAGGTTTAGGATGAGGTTAAGGTTAGGATTAGGGTTAGGATGAGGGCAAGTGTGAGGGTGAGGGTTAGGGTTAGCATTATGGTGAGGTTTAGGATTAGGGTTAGGTTTATGGTTAGGGTGAGGTTTAGGGTTAGGGTTACAGTGAGGGTGAGGTTTAGGGTTAGGGTGAGGGTTAGGGTTAGGGTTAGGGTGAGGGTGAGGTTTAGGGTTGGATTTAGGGATAGTGTTATGGTTAGGGTTAGGGTGAGTGTTAGGGTGAGGGTTGGGGTGAGGTTTAGGGTGACTGTTAGGATGAGGTTTGTTGTTATGGTTAGGGTTAGGGTTAGTTTTAGGGTTACGATTAGGGTTAGGTTTAGGGTTAGGGTTAGGGTTTGGGTTAGGGTTAGGGTTAAGTTTAGGATTAGGGTTAGGGTTAGGGTTATTGTTAGTGTTATGGTTAGTGTTAAGTTTGCGGTGAGGGTGAGGCTCAGGGTGAGGGTTATGGTTAGTGTTAGGGTTTGGGTTAGGGTTAGTATTATTGTTAGGGTTAGGGTTAGAGTTACGGTCATGTTGAGAGTGAGGGTGAGGGTTAGGGTGAGGTTTAGGGTGAGGTTTAGGGTTAGGGTTAGGGTTAGGGTTAGGGTGCTGGTGCGGTTTAGGGTTAGAGTTACGGTGAGTGGGAGGGTTAGGGTGAGGGTTAGGGTTAGGTTTAGTGTTACCATTAGGGTGAGGGTGAGGGTTAGGTTGAGGTTTAGGGATAGGGTTAGGGTTAGGATTAGGGTGAGGGTGAAGGTGAAGGTTAGGGTTAGGCTTAGGCTTAGGGTTAGGCTGAGGGTGAGGCTGGGGGTGAGTATTAGGGTTAAGGTGATGGTTAGGGTTAGGGTTAGTGTTATTGTTAGGGTTAGGGTTACAGTTAAGGTGAAGTTAAGGGTGCACGTAGGGTTAGGGTTAGGGTTAAGCTGAGGTTTAGAGTTAGGTTTAGAGATAGGGTTAGGGTGAGTGTGAGGTTTAGGGTTAAAGTTAGGGTTAATGTTAGGGTTAGGCTTAGGGTTAGAATGAGGCTGAGCTTGGGCTTGAGGATTAGGTTTAGGGTTAGGGTTATAGTTAGGGTTAGGTTTAGGATTAGGGTTAGGCTAAGGGTTAATGTTAGTGTTATGGTTAGTGTTAGGTTTAAGTTTGCAGTGAGGGTGAAGCTGAGGATGAGGTTTATGGTTAGGGTTAGGGTTATGGTTAGTGTTATTGTTAGGGTTAGTGTTAGAGTTACCGTGAGGGTGAGGGTGAGGGTGAGGGTAAGGCTTAGGTGAGATGGGTAAGGTTTAGGGTTAGGGTTAGGTTGAGGGTGAGGATTATGTTTAGAGTTAGGGTTAGTGGGAGGTTTAAGGTGAGGGTTAGGGTTAGGTTGATTTTTAGGGATAGGGTTAGGGTTAGGATTAGGTTTAGGGTGAGGGTGAGGGTGAAGGTTAGTGTTACGTTTAAGCTTAGGCTTAGGGTTAGGCTGAGGGTGAGGGTGGGAGTGAGCGTTTGTGTTACAGTGAGGGTGAGGATTAGAGTTAGGGTGAGGGTTAGAAGGAGGGTTAGGGTTACAGTGAGGGTGAGGGTTAGGGTTAGGGTGAGGGTAACGTTTAGGATTAGGGTTAGGGTGAAGGTGAGGGTTAGGATTAGGGTTAGAGTTAGGTTTATTGTTAGTGTTATGGTTAAGGTTACTTTTGGAGTGAGGCTGAGTGTGAGGGTTAGGGTTAGGATTAGGGTTAGGGTTAGGATTAGGGTTAGGGTGAGGGTGAGATTGAGGATGAGGTTGAGGGTTAGGGTTAGGTTTAGGATGAGATTTAGGTTTAGGATTAGGGTTAGAGTTAGGGTTAGGTTTAGGGTGAGGGTAAGTGTTAGGGTGAGGTTTAGGTTTAGGGTTAGGTTTACAGATAGGTTGAGGGTTAGGTTTCCTGCTAGTGTTAATTTTAATTTTAAGTTTATTGTTACGTTGAGGGTGAGGGTGAGGGTGAAGGTTAGGGTTAGGGTTAGGGTGAGGTTTAAAGTTAGGATTAGGGTTAGAGTTAGGGTTAGGGTTAGGTTGAGGTTTAGGGTTAGAGTTAGGCTTATGTTGAGGCTTAGTGTGAGGGTTAGGGTTAGGGTTAGTGTTAGGTTAGGGTAAGGGTGAGGGTTAGTGTGAGGGTTAGGGTTAGGTTTAGGTTGAGGTTTAGGTATACGGTTTGGGTTAGAGTTAGGGTTAAGTTGATCGTGAGGTTTAGGGTTAGAGTTAGAGTTAGTGTTACGGTTAGGTTTAGGGTGAGGGTTAGGGTGAGGGTTAGATTTCGGGTTAGGCTTAGGCGGATTGTGAGTGTGAGGGTTAGGGTTAGGGTGAGGGTTAGCGTTAGATTTAGGGTGAGGGTTTGGATGAGGTTTTTGGTTATGGTTAGGGTTAGTGTTAGTTTTAGGGTTAGGGTTAGGGTTAAGTTTAGGTTTATGGTTAGGGTTAAGGTGAGGGATAGGTTTAGGGTTAGGCTTAGGTTTAAGGTTATGGTTATTGTTAGTGTTATGGTCAGTGTTAAGTTTGCAGTGAGGGTGAAGCTCAGGTTGAGGGTTATGGTTAGTGTTAGTGTTAGGGATAGGGTTAAGGTTAGTGTTATTGTTAGGGTTAGAGTTAGAGTTATGGTCACGGTGAGAGTGAGGGTGAGGGTGAGGGTTAGGGTGAGGTTTAGGGTGAGGTTTAGGTTTAAGGTTAGGGTTAGGGTGCTGGTGAGCTTTAGGTTTATAGTTAGGGTTAAGGGGAAGGATAGGGTGAGGGTTAGATTTAGGGTTAGTTTTATAGATAGGTTGAGGGTTAGGGTTCCTGGTAGGGTTATTTTCAATTGTAAGTTTATGGTTACGTTGAGGGTGAGGGTGAGGGTGAGGGTTAGGGTTAGGGTTAGGGTGAGGGTTAAGGTTAGGATTAGGGTTAGAGTTAGGGTTAGGGTTAGGGTGAGGTTTAGGGTTAGAGTTAGGCTTAGGGTGAGGGTTAGTGTGAGGGTTAGGGTTAGGGTTAGTGTTAGGTTAGGGTTAGGGTGAGGGTTAGTGTGAGGGTTAGGGTTAGGTTTTGGTTGAGGTATAGGTACAGCGTTAGGGTTAGAGTTAGAGTTAGGTTGATCGTGAGGTTTAGGGTTAGAGTTAGGGTTAGAGTTAGGGTTAGTTTTAAGGTGAGGGTTAGGGTGAGAGTTAGAGTTCGGGTTAGGCTTAGGCGGATTTTGAGGGTGAGGGTTAGGGTTAGGGTGAGGGTTAGCGTTAGGTTTAGGGGGAGGGTTTGGATGAGGTTTTTGGTTATGGTTAGGGTTAGTGTTACTTTTAGGGTTAGGGTTAGGGTTAGGTTTATGGTTAGGGTTAAGGTGAGGGTTAGGTTTGGGGTTAGGCTTAGGGTTAATGTTAGGATTATTGTTAGTGTTATGGTTAGTGTTAAGTTTGCAGTGAGGGTGAGGCTCAGGTTGATGGTGATGGTTAGTGTTAGGGTAAGGGTTAGGGTTAAGGGTAGTGTTATTGTTAGGGTTAGGGTTAGAGTTACAGTCACGGTGAGAGTGAGGGTGAGGCGGAGGGTTAGGGTGTGGTTTAGGGTGAGGTTTAGATTTAAGGTTAGGGTTAGGGTGCTGGTGAGGTTTAGGTTTAGAGTTAGGGTTAAGGGGAGGGTTAGGGTGAGGGTTAGGTTTAGGTTTCGTGTTAGCATTAGGGTTAGGCTTAGGGTTAGGTTAGGGTCAGTGTGAGGGTGAGGGTTAGGGTTAGGGTTAGGGTTAGGCTTAGGCTTAGGCTAAGGGTGAGGATGGGAGTGATTATTAGGCTTAGGGTGATGGTTAGGCTTAGGTTAGTGTTATTGTTAGGGTTAGGGTTAGAGTTACGGTGAGGGTGAGGGTGCGGGTGAGGTTTAGGGTTAGGGTTAAGGTAAGGTTAAGGGTTAGATTAAGAGATAGAGTTAGGGTGAGGGTGAGGTTTAGGGTTAGAGTTAGTGTTAGTGTTAGGGTTAGGCTTAGGTTTAGGCTGAGCCTGAGGGTGGGGGTGAGGATTAGGGTTAGGGTTAGGGTTAGAGTTAGGGTTAGGGTTAGGGTTAGAGTTAGGGTTAGGGTTAGGGTTAGAGTTAGGGTTTGGTTTATTTTTAGAGTTATGGTTAGGGTTAAGTTTGCAGTGAGAGTGAGGCTGAGGGTGAGGTTTATGGTTCGGGTTAGGGTTAGGATTAGGGTTAGGGTAAGGGTGAGTGTGAGGGTTAGGGTTAGGGTTAGGCTTAGGCTTAGGGTTAGGCTGAGGGTGAGGGTGGGGGTGAGGGTTAGTGTTATGTTGAGGGTGAGGATTAGGGTTTGGGTGTTGCTTAGGATGAGGGTTAGTGTTATGGTGAGGGTAAGGTTTAGAGTTAGGGTGAGGGTTTGGGTTAGGATTAGGGTGAGGGTGAGGGTGATAGTTAGGGTTAGGGTTAGGGTTAGGGTTATTGTTAGTGTTATGGTTAAGGTTACCTTTGCAGTGAGGGTGAGGCTGAGGGGGAGGTTTAGGGTGAGGATTAGGTTAGGGTGAGGTTGAGGGATAGGATTAGGGTTAGGGTGAGGTTTAGGGTTAGGGTGAGGGTTAGGGTTAGTGTGAGGGTTAGTGTTAGGGTTATGGTTAGGGTTAGGGTCAGGGTTAGTGTTAGGTTCAGGGTTAGGGTTAGGGTTAGTGTTAGGGTTAGGGTTAGGGTGAGGGTTAGTTTGAGGTTTAGGGTTAGGCTTAGGTTTAGGATTATGTTTGGGTGAGGGTGAGTGTGAGGGTTAGGGTTACGCTTTGGCTTAGGCTGAGGGTGAGGGTGGGGGTGAGTATTAGTGTTTGGTGATAGTTAGGTTTAGAATTAGGATGAGGTTTAGGGTTACGATTAGGGTGAGGGCTAGGGTGAGGGTGAGGGTTAGTGTTAGGGTTAGGGTTAGGCTGAGGTTTAGGCTGAGGGTATGATTGAGGGTGAGGGTTAGGGTTAGGTTGATGGTTAGGGTTCGGTTAGCTTGAAGGTTAGAATGAGGTTTAGGGATAGGGTGAGTGTTAGGGTGAGGGTGATGGTAAGGGGAAAGTTGACGGTTAGGCTGTGGGTGAGGGTTAAGATAAGGGTGAGGGTTAGGGTTAGGGTGAGGGTTAGGGTAATTGTGAGGGTTAGGGGATAGGGTGAGGATGAAGGTTAGGTTTAATGTGAGGTTTAGGGTGAGCATGAGGGTTAGGGTTAGGTGAGGGTAAGGGTTAGAATTAGAATTAGGGTGTGGGCTAGGGTGAGGGTGAGGTTTAGTGTTAGGGTGAGGTTTAGGATTAGGTTGAGTGTTAGGGTTAGTGTGAGGGTTAGGGTTAGGTTTAGGGATAGTGTTAGGGTGAGGGTAAGTTTTAGGATGATGGTTAGGGTTTGGGTGAGGGTTACAGTTCGGGTAAGGTTTTGGTTTAGTGTTAAGGTTATTTTTAATTTTAGGTTTAGGGTTACATATAGGGTGAGTGTCAGGGTGTGGGTTAGGGTTAGGGTTAGGGTGAGCTTTAGGGTTAGGATTAGTGTTAGAGTTAGGGTTAGGATTAGGGTGAGGTTTAGGTTTAGAGTTAGGCTTATGGTGAGGGTTAGTGTGAGGTTTAGGGTTAGGGTTAGTGTTATGTTACGGTTAGAGTGAGGGTTAGTGTGAGGGTTAGGGTTAGAGTTAGGGTTATGGTTAGGATTAGGGTTAGGGTGAGGGTGAGTGTGTGGGTTAGAGTTAGGTTTAAGGTTAGTCTAAGGGTTAGGCTGATGGTGAGGTTGAGGGTGAGGGTTAGGTTTAGGGTGAGGGTTAGGATTAGGGTTAGGGTGAGGTTTAGGATGAGGGTTAGGGATAGGATGAGGGTTAGGGTGATTGGTGGGGTGAGGGTGATATTTTGGGTTAGGGTTAGGGTGAGGTGTAGGGTTAGGTTGAGGTTGAGGTTTAATTTTAGAGTTAGGGTTAGGGTGAGGTTTAGGGTTAGGGTTAGTGTTTGGGTTAGGGTTAGGTTTAGTGTTAATGTTAGGTTGAAGGTCATGGTTATGGTTAGGATTAGGTTTAGGGTGAGGGTGAGGGTGAGTGTGAGGGTTAGGGTTATGGTTAGGCTTAGTGTTAGGCTGAGGGTGTGGGTGAGGGTTAGGGTGTGGGAGATGTTTAGGGTTAGAGTTAGTGTTAGTGTGAGGGTTAGTGTTAGGGTTAGGTTGTGGGTGAGGGTTAGCGTTAGGGTGATGCTTAGAGTTACGGTCAGGGTGAGGTTTAGGATGAGGGTTAGGGTTAGTGTGAGGGTTAGGGTGACGGTGACAGTACGGTTAAAGCTGAGGGTTAGGCTGAGAGTGAGGATTACAGTAAGGGTGAGGGTTAGGGTTTCGGTGAAGGATAGGTTTAGGGTTAGGGTGAGGGTGTGGTTCAAATTGAGCATTAGGGTTAGGGTTATTGTGAGGTTTAGGGTGAGCATGAGGGTTAGGGTTTGGTTGAGGGCTAGAGTGAGGGTGAGGTTTAGGATTAGGGTTAGCGTGAGTGTTAGCCTTAGGGTGATCATTAGGGTTAGTGTGAGTGTTAGTGTTAGGGTTAGAGTTAGTGTTAGGGTGAGGGTTAATGTTAGGAGTAGGGTTAGGGTTAGGGTTAGAGTGAGGGTTAGGCTTAGGCTTAGGGTTTGGGTATAGGCTAGTTTGATGGTGAAGATTAGGGTTAGGGTTAGTGTGACGGGTAGGGTGTGGGCTAAGTTTAGTGTTAGGGTTAGGGTTGGGGATAGGTTGAGTTTTAGTGTGAGGTTGAGGGTTAGTGTTAGAGTTTGGATTAGGGTTAGGGTTAAGGTGAGGGTGAGTGTGAGGTTTAGGATTAGGGTTAGGGTTAGGTTTAGAGTTAGGGTGAGGGTGAGGGTGAGTGTTACGGTTATGGTGAGTGTTGGGGTTGTTTAGAGTGAGGGTTAGGGTGAGAGTTAGTCTTAGGCATAGGGTTTGAGTTTGGGCTAGGTTGAGGGTGAGGGTTAGGGTTAGGGTTAGGGTGAGAGTTAGGGTGAGGTTTAGGGTTAGTGTTAGGGTTGGGGTTGCGGATAGGGTGATATTTAGTGTGGGGTTGAGGGTTAGTGTTAGTATTAGGATTAGGTTTAGGGTTAAGGTGAGGGTGAGTGTGAGGTTTAGGGTTAGGGTAATGATTAGAGTTAGGGTGAGGGTGAGGGTGAGGGTTACGGTTAGGGTGAGTTTTGGGGTTAGGTTTAGAGTGAGGGTTAGGGTGAGTGTTAGGCTTAGGCTTAGGGTTTGGGTATGGGCTAGGGTGAGGATGAGGGTTAGGGTTAGGTTTAGGGTGAGCGGTAGGGTGAGGGTTAGGGTTAGTGTTAGGGTTAGGGTTGCAGTTAGTGTTAGGCTTAATGTTAGTCGGAGGGTGAGGGTGAGGGTGAGGTTTAGGGTTAGGGTGAGGGTGAGGATTAGGGTAAGAATTAGGGTTAGGGGGAGGGTTAGTGTGAAGGTTAGGGTTAGGTTTAGTGTTACGGTTAGGTTTAGGGTGATGTTGAGTGTGAGGGTCAGGATTAGTCTTAGGCTGAGGCGGAGGCTTAGGCGGAGCGTGAGGGTGAGGGTGAGTGTTAGGGTTAGGGTTTGAGGGTTAGGGTGAGTGTTAGGATGAGGTTTAGGGTTAGCATTAGGGTTAGGGGGAGGGCTAGAGTTAGGGTGAGGGTTAGGGTTATCGTTAGGGTAAGGTTTAGGGTTAGGGTTAGGGTTATGTTGAGGGTGAAGGTTAGGGTTAGGGTTAGGGTTAGGGTGAGGCTGAGGGTTAGGATTAGGATTAGGGTGAGGGTTTGTTTTAGGGTTAGAGTTACCATGAGGGACAGGGTTTGGGTTAGGTTTAAGGTTAGTGTTATAAGTTAAGTTTAGGCTTAGAGTTACATTAAGTTTGAGGGTGAGGGTGAGGGTTAGGATCAGGGTTACGGGGAGGTTTAGTGTTAGGATTATGGTTAGAGTGAGGGTGAGGTTTAGGGTTAGAGTTAGGGTTAGGGGGAGGGTTAGGTTGAGTGTTAGGGTTAGGGTTAGTGTTAGGGTTAGGGTGAGGGTTAGGGTGAGGTTTAATGTTAGGGTTAGGGTTAGGTTTAGGATTAGGGTGAAAGTCAGGGTGAGTTTGAGGGTTATGGTTAGGGTTTGGCTTAGGCTTAGGGTTAGGCTGAGGTATGGGTGGAGGTGAGGATTAGGTTTAGAATGACGGTTAGGGTTATGGTTAGGTTAAGGGTTAGTATAAGTGTTAGTGTTCGGATTAGGGATAGGGTGAGGGCTAGGATGAGGGTGAGGGTAAGGGTTATGGTTAAGCTTAGGCTTAAGTTTTGGCTGAGGCTGAGGGTGAGGGTGAGGGTTAGGGTTAGGTTGATGGTTGAGGTTACCGTTAGGGTGAGGGTTAGGATGAGGATTTATGTTATGGTGAGGGTTAGGGTGAGGGTGAGCGTTACGGTAAGGTGAGGGTTAGGATTAGGGTGAGGTTGAGGTTTAGATTCAGGATTAGTGTTAAGGTTAGTGTGAGGTTAACGGTGAGGATGAGGTTTAGGGTTAGGTTGAGTGCTAGGTTGAGGGTGAGAGTTAGGGTTAGGGTGAGGTTTAGGGTTAGGGTGATGGTTAGGGTTAGTGTGACGGTTAGTGTTATGGTTAGGGTTAGTGTTAGGGTGAGGAAAAGTGTTAGGGTGATGGTTAGGTTTAGGGTGAAGGTTATGGTTATGATGAGGGTTAGGGTTAGGGTTAGGTTTATTGTTAGGTTAGGGTTAGGTTTAGGGTTGTGTTGAGAGTGAGTGTGAGAGTGAGGGTTAGGGTTAGGATGAGGTTTAGGTTTCAGATAAGGGTTAGAGTTAGGGTTAGGGTGAGGGTGAGGTTTAGGGTTAGAGTAAGGGTTAGTGTTACTGTTACGATTAGGGTGAGGGTAAGTTTGAGGGTTAAGGTTAGGGTTAGGTTTAGGCTTAGGGTTAGGCTCAGGGTGAGGGTGGGGATGAGGAATAGGTGTAACGTGATGGTTAGGATTAAGTTTAGGGTTAGGGTTAGGGTTACGGTTAGGGTTAGGGTTAGGTTGAGGGTGAGGGTTAGATTGAGGTTTAGGGTTATGTTGAGCGTTATGGTTAGGTGAGGGTTAGGTTTAGTGTTAGGGTTATTGTTAGGGTTAGGGTTAGGCTTACAGTGAAGTTGAGGGTGAGGGTTAGGTTTAGAGTTTGGGTGAGGTTTAGTTTTAGGGTTAGGGTTAGACTTAGGTTTAGGGTGATGGTGAGGTTTAGGTTTAGTGTTAGGGTTATTGTTAGGGTTAGGGTTAAGGTGAGGGTTAGGGTGAGGGTTAGGGTGAGGGTAAGGGTTAGGTTTAGGGTGAGTGTTAGGATGAGGTTTAGGTTTAGGTTTAGGGTTAGTGTTAGGTTTAGTGTTAGGGTTAGGATTAGGTTTAGGGTTAGGGTTAGGGTTTTGGTGAGTGTTAGGGTTCGGGTTAGGCTTAGGCTTAGGCTTAGGGTTAGGTTTAGGATTATTGTTAATGTTATGTTTAGTGTTAATTTTGCGGTGAGGGTGAGGCACAGGGTGAGGTTTATGGTTATTGTTAGGGTTAGGGTTAGGGTTACTGTTATTGTTAGGGTTAGGGTTAGAGTTACGGTCACTGTGAGAGTGAGGTTGAGGGTGAAGGTTAGGGTGAGGTTTACGGTGAGGTTTAGGGTTAGGGTTAGTTTTAGGGTGCTGGTGAAGTTTAGGGTCAGAGTTCGGGTTAGGGGGATGGTTTAGGGTGAGGGTTAGGTTTAGGTTTAGTGTTAGCATTACGGTGAGGGTGAGGGTTAGGTTGAGGTTTAGGGATAGGGTTAGGGTTAGGATTAGGGTTAGGGTGAGAGTGAGGGTGAGGGTTAGTGTTAGGGTTAGGCTTAGGCTAAGGGTTAGGCTGAGGGTGAAGGTGGGGGTGAGGATTAGTGTTAGGGTGATCGTTAGGTTTAGTGGTAGTGTCATTGTTAGGGTTAGGGTTAGAGTTATGGTGAGGCTGAGAGTGCGGTTGAGGGTAAGTGTTAGGGTTAATGTGAGTGTTAGGATGAGGATTAGGGTTAGGATTAATGTTAGGGTGAGGGCTAGGATGACTCTGAGTGTTAGGGTTAGGGTTAGTCTGAGGTTTAGGGTTAGGGTTAGGGTGAGGGTGACGTTTAATTTTAGAGTTAGGGTTAGGGTGAGGGTTAGGGTTAGTGTTTGGGTTAGGGTTAGGGTTAGTGTTAGGGTTAGGTTGAGGGTTAGGGTTAGGGTTAGGATTAGGTTTAGGGTGAGGGTGAGGGTGAGTGTGAGGGTTAGGTTTAGGGTTAGACTTAGTGTTAGGCTGAGGGTGAGGGTGATGGTGAGGCTTAGGTTGAGGGTGAGGTTTAGGGTTAGAGTTAGTGTTAGTGTGAGGGTTAATGTTAGGGTTAGGTTGAGGGTGAGGGTTCGGATTAGGGTGATGCTTAGGATTACGGTCAGGGTCAGGTTAGGATGAGGGTTAGTGTTAGTATGAGGGTTAGGGTGAGGTTGACAGGACAACAAGGGTAAAGTTGAGGGTTATCTGAGAATTAGGATTACGGTAAGGGTGAGGGTTAGTGTTAGGGTGAGTGTTAGGTTTGGGTTTAGGGTGAGGGTGTGGTTTAGATTGAGGATTAGTCTTATGGTTAGTGTGAGGTTTAGGGTGAGGATGAGGGTTAGGGTTAGGTTGAGGGCTAGGTTGAGGGTGACATTTAGGGTTAGGCTTAGCGTGAGTGTTAACCTTAGGGTGATCATTAGGGTTAGTGTGAGTGTTAGTGTTACGGTTAGGGTTAGTGTTATGGTGAGGGTTAGGTATAGGGTTAGGGTTAGGTTTAGGCTTAGGGTTAGGTGTAGGGTTGTTTTTAGGGTTAGGGTTAGGGTTAGGATGAGGGTCAGGGTTAGGATTAGGGTTAGGGTGAGGGCTAGGTTGAGGGTGAGGATTAGGGTTAGGGTTAGGCTTAGGCTTAGGTTTAGGCTGAGGCTTAGGGTGAGGTTGAGGGTTAGGGTTAGCATGATGGTTAGGGTCATGGTTAGGGTGAGGGTTAGGATAAGGGTTAGGGTTAGGGTGAGGTTTATGGTGAGGGTGACAGTAAGTGTCATGGTGAAGGTTAGGGTGAGGATTAGGGTTAAGGTTAGGGTGAGGGTGAGGTTAAGATTGAGGATTAGTGTTAAGGTTAGAGTGAGTTTTAGGGTGATAATGAGGGTTAGGGTTAGTGTGAGAGCTAGGGTGAGGGTGAGGGTTAGGGATAGGGAAAGGTTGAGTTTTAGGGTTAAGGTGATGGTTAGGGTTAGTGTGAGGGTTAGTGTTAAGACTAGGGCTACTTTTAGGGTGAGGGTTAGTGTTAGCGTGAGTTATAGCGTTAGGGTGAGGGTTATGGTTAGGGTTAGGGTTAGTGTCAGGTTTAGGGTAATTGTTAGGGTTAGGGTTAGCGTTAAGTTTACAGTGAAGGTGAGGATGAGGGTAAGGGTTAGGGTTTGGGTGAGGCTTAGGTTTAGGGTTAGGGTTAGAGTTAGGGTTAGGTTGAGGGTGAGGTTTAGGTTTAGAGTTAGGGTTAGTGTGAGGGTTAGGGTGATTGTAAGGGTTAGGGTTAGGGTTAGGTTTAGTGTTAGGATTAGGGTTAGGGTGAGTTTGAGTGTGAGGGTTAGCGTTAGGGTTAGGCTGAGTTTGAGGTTGAGTGTTAGGGTTAGGGTGAGGGATTGGGTTAGGGTTAGGATTAAGGTGAGGGTTAGGATGCGGTTTACTGTAAGGATTAGGGTTAGGATGAGGGCAGTGTTAGGTGGAGGGTTAGGGTTAGAATTATGGCGAGATTTAGGATTAGGGTTAGGTTTAGGGTTAGGGTGAGTGTTAGGGTTGGGGTTAGTGTTAGGGTGAGGGTGAGGGTTAGGATTAGGTTTAGGGTTAGGGTTATTGTTAGTGTTATGATTAATGTTAAATTTAAGGTGAGGGTGAGGCTGAGGGTGAGGTTTAGGTTTAGGGTTATGGTGAGGTTTAGTGTTAGGGTTAAGGTTAGGTTTAGGGTGAGGGCTTGGGTTAGGGTTAGGGTTAGGGTGAGGGTGAGGGTTAGGGTTAGGCTAAGGCTTACAGTTAGGCTGAGGTTGAGGCTGGGGGTTAGGATTAGGTTTAGGGTGATGGTTAGGGATAGGGTTAGTGTTATTGTTAGGGTTAGGGTTAGAGTTACCATGAGGGTGAGTGTGGGGGTAGGGTTAGGGTTAGGGTTAGGCTGAGGTTTAGGGTTAGGTTTAGAGATAGGGTTAGGGTGAGGGTGAGGTTTAGGGTTAAAGTTCGGGTTAGGGTTAGGGTTAGGCTTAGGGTTAGGCTGAGGGTGAGGGTGGGGTGAGGATTAGGGATAGGGTTAGGGTTAGAGTTAGGGTTAGGGTTAGGGTAAGGGTTAATATTAGTGTTATGGATAGGTTTAAGTTTGCAGTGAGGGTGAGGCTGAGGGTGAGATTTATGGTTAGGGTTAAGGTTATGGTTAGTGTTATTGTGAGGGTTAGGTTTAGAGTTACGGTGAGGGTGAGGGTGAGGGTGAGGGTTAGGCTTACGGTGAGATTAAGGGTGAGGTTTACGTTTAGGGTTAGGTTGAGGGTGAGGATTAGTTTTAGAGTTAGGGTTAGTGTGAGGGCTAGGGTGAGGGTTAGGGTTAGGCTTAGGGTTAGGCTGAGGGTGAGGGTGATGGTGAGTATTAGGGTGAGGGTGAGGGTGAGGTTTAGGTTTAGAGTTAGGGTTGGGGGAGGGTTAGGTTGAGGGTTAGTGTTAGGGTTAGTGTTAGTGTTAGGATTAGGTTTAGGGTTAGGATGAGGTTGAGTGTGAGGGTTAGGGTTTGGGTTAGGCTTAGGCTTAGGGTTAGGCTGAGTGTGAGGGTGAGGGTTAGTGTTAAGGTCAGGTTTAGGGTTAGGAATAGGGTGAGAGATTGGATAAGGTTTAGGGTTAGGATTAGGGTTAGGATGAGGGCAAGGTTGAGTGTGAGGGTTAGGGTTAACATTATGGCAAGGTTTAGGATTAGGGTTAGGTTTAGGGTTAGGGTGAGTGTTAGGTTTAGGGTTACGGTGAGGTTGAGGTTTAGGATTAGGGTGAAGTTTAGGGTTAGGTTTAGGGTGAGGGTGATGGTTAGGATTAGGGTTAGGATTAGGGTTATTGTTAGTGTTATGGTTAAGTTTTAGTTGAGGGTGAGGCTGAGGGTGAGGGTTAGGGTTAGGGTTAGGGTGAGGGCTTGGGTTAGGTTTAGGGTTACGGTGAGGATGAGCGTTAAGGTTAATGTTAGGGTTAGGGTTATTGTTAGGGTTAGGGTTAGAGTTATGGTTAGGGTGAGGCTGAGGCTGAGGTTTAGGGTTAGGGTGAGGGTGAGGTTTAGTGTTAGAGTAAGGGTTAGGGAGATAGTTAGGGTGAGGGTTAGGGTTAGGTTTAGTGTTAGGGTTAGGGTTAGGGTGAGGGTTAGGTTGAGGTTTAGGGTTAGGGTTAGGGTTAGGTTTAGGATTAGGGTTATGATGAGGGTGAGTGTGAGGGTTAGGGTTAGGGTTAGGCTTAGACTTAGGGTTAGGCTGTGGGTGAGATTGGGGATGAGGATTAGGTTTTGGGTGATGGTTAGGGTTAGTGTTAGGTTTAGGGTTATGATTAAGGTTAGGGTTAGGATTAGGGTTTGGGTGAGGGCTAGGGTGAGGGTGAGGGTTAGTGTTAGGTTTACGCTTAGGCTTTAGGGTTAGGCTGATGGTGAGGTTGAGGGTCAGGGTTAGGGTTAGGGTGATGCTTAGGATTATGGTCAGGGTGAAGGTTAGGAAGAGGGTTATGGTTAGGGTGAGGGATTTGGGTGACGGTGACGGTAAGGGAAAATCTGAGGGTTAGGCTGAGAGTGAGGATTAAGGTAAGGTCTAGGGTTAGGGTTAGGGTGAGGGTGAGGTTAAGATTGATGATTAGGTTTAGGGTTAGTGTGAGGTTTAGAGTGAGGATGAGGGTTAGGGTTAGGGTGAGGGCTAGGTTGAGGGTGATCGTTAGGGTTAGGCTTAGGGTGAGGTTTAATGTTAGGGTTATGGTTAGGGTTAGTGTGAGTGTTAGTGTTAGGGTTAGGGTTAGTGTTAGGGTGAGGGTAAGTGTTAGATTGAGGGTTAGGTTTAGGGTGAGGGTTATGATTAGAGTGAGGGTTAGGGTTAGGGTTAGGGTTATTGTTAGGTTAGGGTTAGTGTTACATTTACGAGAGGGTGAGAGTTAGGGTTAGGTTTAGGGTGTGGTTTATGTTTAGGGTTAGGGTTAGAGTTAGGTTTAAGGTGAAGGTGAAGTTTAGGGTTAGAGTTAGCGTTAGTGATAGTGTTAGGGTTAGGGTTTGTGTCAGTGTGAGGGTTAGGGTTAGGCTTAAGCTTAGCGTTAGGCTTAGGCTTAGACCGTGTGTGAGTGTGAGGGTTAGGGTTAGGGTTAGGATGAGGTTTAGGTTTAGGGTTACGGTGAGGGTTAGGGTTAGGGTTAGTGATAGTGTTAGAGGTAGGGTTAGGGTGAGGGTGACAGTAAGGGTAAAGGTGAGGGTTTGGTTTAGGATCAGGTTTAGATTGAAGGTGAGTGTGAGGGTTACGGTTAGGGGTAGGGTTAGGCTTAGGGTTAGGGTGAGAGTTAGGGTTAGGGTTAGGGTTAGTGTTGCTGTTAGGGGTAGGGTTAGGGTGAAGGTTAGGGTGAAGGTGAGGATTAGGGTTAGGATTAGGATTAGGACTAAATTGAGGGTGAGTGTGAGGGTTAGTGTTAGGGTTAGGGTTAGGATGAGCTTGAGGGTTAGGGTTAGGGTTAGGGTGAGGGTTAGGGTTAGGGTTAGTGTTAGTGTTAGGGTTAGGGTTAGGGTTAGGGTTAGTGTTAGGGTTGGGGTTAGGGTGAGGGTTAGGATGACGGTGAGGGTTAGGGTTAGGGTTAGGATTACGATTAGGGGTAGTGTTAGGGTGAATGCTTGGGTTAGGCTTAGGGTTAGGATTAGTCTTAGCATTAAGCTGAGAGTGAGGTTGAGGGTTAGGGTTAGGGTTCAGGTTAGGGTTAGCATTTGGGTGACAGTTATTGTTCAGTTTAAGTTTAGGGTTAGGGTGAAGGTTTTGAGTTAGGTTTTCAGATAAGGATTAGGGGGAGAGTTAGGAAGAGGATTAGGTTTAGGATTAGGGTTAGGGCGAGGGCTAGGGTGAGGGTGAGGGTTAGGGTTATTTTTAGGTTGAGGTTAAGGGTTAGTGTTAGGGTTAGGGTGAGGTTTAGGGTTATGGTGAGGGAGAGGGTTAGGGTTAGTGTTAGAGTTAGGTTGAGGATGAGGGTTAGGGTGAGGGTGAGGGTTAGGATTAGTGTTAGGGTTAGGATTATTGTTAGTGTTATGGTTCTGGTGAGGCTGAGGGTGAGGGTTAGAGATAGGATTAGGGTTAGGGTGAGGGCTAGGGTGAGGGTGAGGTTTAGTCTTAGGGTTAGGCTGAGGTTCAGTTTCGAGTTAGGATTAGTGTTATTGTTAGGGTTAGGGTTAGAGTTAAGGTGAAGGTGAGGGTCAGGGTAAGCGTTAGGGTTAGGGTTAGGGTTAGGGTGAGGTTTAGTGTCAGGGTTAGGATTAGGGTTAGGGTGAGGGTGAGTATGAGGGTTAGGGTTAGGGTTAGGATTAGGCTTCGGTTTAGGCTGAGGGCGATTGTGAGTGTGAGGGTTGGTGTTAGTTTGAGGTTTAGGGTTAGTATTACATTTAGTGTCAGGTTTAGCATTAGTTTGAGGGTTACAATTAGGTTTAGGATTAGGGTGAGGTTTAGGGATAGTGTTTGGGTTTGGGTTAGAATGAGGTTTAGGGTTACAATTAGGGTTAGGGTGAGGGCTAGGGTGAGGGTGAGGTTTAGTGTTAGGGTTAGGTGAGGTTCAGGTTTAGGCGTAGGGTTAGGGGGAGGGTTAAGTTTCGGGTTACATTGAGGGTGAGGGTTAGGTTTGAGGTGAGGGTTATGTTGAGGACTAAAGTGAGGGTGAGGGTTAGGGTTAGGGTTAGGGTTAGGGTGAGGGTTAGGTTGAGGTTTAGGTTTAGGGTTAGGGTTAGGGTTAGGATTAGGGTTATGCTGAGGGTGAGTGTGAGGGTTACTGTTTGGGTTAAGTTTAGGCTTAGGGTTAGGCTGAGGGTGATGGTGGGGATGAGGATTAGGTTTAGATTGATGCTTCCGGTAATGGTTACGTTGAGAGTTAGGATGAGGGTTAGGGTTAGGCTTAGGCTTAGGGTTAGGCTGAGGCTGAAGTCGAGGGTGAGGGTTAGGGTTAGGGTGATGGTTAGGGTTACGGTTAGTGTGAGGGTTAGGATGAGGGTTAGCTTTGGGGTGAGGGTTAGGATGAGGGTGACAGAGTAAAGGTGAGGGTTAGGCTGAGGGTGAGGGTTATTGTAAGGGTGAGGGTTCTGGTTAGGGTTAGGGTGAGGGTGAGGGTTAGACTGAGGATTATTGTTAGGGTTAGTGTGAGGTTTAGGGTGAGGATGCGTGTTAGGTTTAGGGTGAGGGCTAGGGTGAAGTTGAGGGTTAGCGTTTGGGTTAGGGTGAGGTTTAGGTTTAGGGTGATTGTTAGCGTTAGTGTGAGTGTTAGTGTTAAGGTTAGTGTAAGTGTTAGGGTGAGGGTAAGTGTTAGGGTAAAGTTTAGGTTTAGGTTGAGATTTAGGATTAGGGTTAGGGTTAGGGTTAGGGTGAGGGTGAGGTTTAGGGTTAGAGTTAGGGTTGGGGTGAGGCTGAGGTTTAAGGTTAGGGTTAGGGTTAGTGTTAGGGTTAGAGTTAGGGTGAGGTTTAGTGTGGGTGTGAGGGTTAGTGTTAGGGTTAGGATTAGGGTTTGGGTTAAAGTGAGGGTGAGTGTGAGAGTTAGGGTTAAGTTTAGGGTTAGGTTTAGAATTAGGGTGAGTGTGAGGGTGAGGGTTACGGTTAGGGTGAGTGTTGGGGTTAGGGTTAGAATGAGGGTTAGGCTTAGGCTTAGGGTTTGGGTATGGGCTAGGTTGAGGGTGAGGGTTAGGGTTAGGGTTAGTGTGTGGGGTATGGTGAGGGTTAGGGTTAGTGTTAGGGTTAGGGTTGGGGATAGGGTGAGTTTTAGTGTGGGGTTGAGGGTTAGTGTTAGTTTGGATTAGGGTTAGGGTTAAGGTGAGGGTGAGTGTGAAGGTTAGGGTTAGGGTTAAGGTTAGGTTTAGAGTTAGGGTGAGGGTGAGGGTGAGGGTTACGGTTAGGGTGAGTGTTGGGGTTAGGGTTAGAGTGAGGGTTAGGATGAGGGTTAGGCTTAGGCTTAGGGTTTGGGTATGGGCTAGGGTGAGGGTGAGGTTTAGGGTTGGGGTGAGGGGTAGGTTGAGGGGTAGGGTTAGTGTTAGGGTTAGGGTTGGGGTTAGGGTTAGGCTTAATGTTAGGCAGATGGGGAGCGTGTGGGTGAGGTTTAGGGTTAGGGTGAGGGTGAGGTTTAGGGTTGGAGTTAGCATTAGGGTAAGGGTTAGTGTCAGGGTTAGGGTTAGGGTTAGTGTTACTGTTAGGGTTAGGATGAGCGTGAGTGTGAGGGTCAGGGTTAGTCTTAGACTGAGGCGGAGGCTTACGCAGAGCGTGAGGGTGAGGGTGAGGGTTAGGGTTAGGGTTTTAGGGTTATGGTGAGTGTTAGGATGAAGTTTAGGTTTAGCATTAGAGTTAGGGTGAGGGCTAGAGTTAGGGTGAGGGTTAAGGTTAGCGTTAGGGTGAGATTTAGGGTTAGGGTTAGGGTAAGGGTTAAGGTGAGGCTGAGGGTTAGGATTAGGGTTAGAGATATGATGAGGGTCAGGGTTTGGGTTAGGGTTAGCGTTAGGGTGAGAGTTAGGGTTCGGGTTTAGTTTAGGGTTGGATGAGGTTTAGGGTTCAGGTTACAATGAGGGTGAGGGTTAGGGTTAGGTTGAGGGTTAGGGTTTGGATTAGGGTTAGGGTGAGGTTTAGGATGAGGATTAGGGTTGGGATTAGGTTTAGGGTGAGGGCTAGGGTGAGGGTGAGGGTTAGGGTTATTGTTAGGGTGAGGTTTAGGTTTCGGTTTAGGGTTAGGGTTAGGTTAAGATGAGGGTTAGGGTTATGGTGAGGGTGAGGGTTAGGGTTAGGGTGAGGGTTAGGGTGAGGATGAGGATTAGGGTGAGTGTGAGGGTTATGGTGAGGGTTAGGGTTAGGTTTAGAGTGAGGGTTATGGTTAGGCTTAGGGTTAGGCTGAAGGCTAGGGTGAGGGTGAGGGTTAGGGTTATTGTTAGGGTGAGGGTTAGGATGAGGGTTAGGGTTATGGTGAGGTTAGGGTTAGGGTTAGAGTGAGGATTAGGGTTAGGATTAGGTTTAGGGTGAGGGTGATTGTTAGGATTAGTGTTAGGGTTAGGAGTATTAGTGTTATGGTTCTGGTGACTTTTGCAGTGATGGTGAGGCTGAGGGTGATGGTTATGTATAGGATTTGGGTTAGGTTTAGGTTTCGAGTTAAGATTAGTGTTATTGGTAAGGTTAGGGTTACAGTTACGGAGAGGGTGAGGGTGAGGGTTAGGGTTAGGGTTAGGGTGAGATTTAGTGTCAGGTTTAGGATTAGGGTTAGGGTGAGTGTGAGGTTTAGGGTTAGAGTTAGGTTTAGGGGGAGGGTTAGTGTGAAGGTTAGGGTTAGGGTTAGTGTTATGGTTAAGGTTAGGGTGAGGGTGTGTGAGGGTCAGGGTTAGTCTTAGGCTGAGGCCGAGGCTTAGGCGGAGCATGAGGGTGAGGGTGAGTGTTAGTGATAGGGTTTTAGAGTTAGGGTGAGTGTTAGGATGATGTTTAGGCTTAGCATTAGGATTAGGGGGAGGGCTAGAGTTAGCGTGAGGGTTAGGGTTAGCGTTAGGGTGATGTTTAGGGTTAAGGTTAGGGTTATGGTGAGGGTGAGTGTTAGGGTTAGGGTGAGGGTTAGGGTTAAGGTGAGGCTGAGGGTTAGGATTAGGATTAGGGTGAGGGTTTGTGTTAGGGTTAAAGTTTCGATGAGGTTCAGGGTTTGGGTTAGGTTTAGGGTTAGTGTTATAGTTAAGATTAGGGTTAGAGTTACAGTAAGGTTGAGGTTGAGGGTGAGGGTTAGAATCAGGGTTATTGTGAGGTTTAGTTTTAGGATTATGGTTATGGTGAGGGTGAGCTTTAGGGTTAGAGTTAGGTTTAGGGGGAGGGTTAGGTTGAATGTTAGGGTTAGGGTGAGGGTGAGGTTGAGGTTTAATGTTAGGGTTATGGTTAGGTTTAGGATTAGGTTGACGGTAGGGTGAGTGTGTGGGTTAGGGTTAGGGTTTGGCTTAGGCTTACGGTTAGGCTGAGGGTATGGGTGTGGATGAGGATTAGGTTTAGAATGATGGTTAGGGTTATGGTAGGTTAAGGGTTAGGATGAGGGTTAGGGTTAGGATTAGGGTGAGGGTGAGGGTTAGGGTTAGGGTTAGGGTTAGGCTTAGGCTTAGGGTTAGGCTGAGGCTGAGGGTGAAGGTGAGGGTTAGAGTTAGGGTGACTGTAAGTGTAAAGGTGAGGGTTAGGCTGAGGGAGAGTGTTACGGTAAGGTGATGGTTAGATTCAGGATTAGTGTTATGGTTAGTATGAGGTTAAGGGTGAGGATGAGGGTTATGGTTAGGTTGAGGGATATGTTGAGGGTGAGAGTTAGGGTTAGGGTGAGGTTTAGGGTTTGGGTGATGGTTAGGGTTAGTGTGAGGGTTAGTGTAATGGTTAGGGTTAGTGTTAGGGTGTGGGTAAGTGTTAGAGTGAGGGTTAGGGTTAGGGTGAAGGTTATGGTTATGATGAGGGTTAGGGTTAGGTTTAGGGTTATTGTTAGGGTTAGGGTTAGGGTTATGTTGAGGGTGAGGGTGAGCGTTAGGGTTAGGGGAGGTTTAGGTTTCAGGTTAGGGTTAGAGTTAGGGTTAGGTTGAGGGTGAGGTTAGGGTTAGAGTTAGAGTTAGTGTTAGTGTTAGGGTTAGGTTTAGGTTTAGAATTAGGGTTAGGGTTAGGATTAGGGTTAGGGTTAGGGTGAGGGTTACGGTGAGGGTTAGGGTTATGTTTAGGGTTAGGGTGAGGGGGAGGGTTAGGGTTAGGGTTAGGGTGAGGGTGAGGGTTAGATTGAGGGTTAGGGTTATGTTGAGGGTTATGGTTAGGGTGAGGGTTAGGTTTAGTGTTAGGGTTATTGTTAGGGTTAGGGTTAGGGTTACGGTGAGGTTGAGGATGAGGGTTAGGTTTAGGGTTAGGGTGAGGATTAGTTTTAGTGTTAGGGTTAGAGTTAGGGTTAGGGTGATGGTGAGGTTTAGGGTTAGAGTTAGGGTTAGTGTTAGGGTTAGGTTATGGTGATGGTTAGGGTGAGGTTTAGAGTTCGGGTTAGGCTTAAGCTTAGGCTTAGACTTAGGCCGAGAGTGAGGGTTAGGGTTATGGTTAGGTTTAGGATGAGTCCTAGGATGAGGATTATGGTTAGGGTTAAGGTTAGGTTTAGATTTATTGTTAGGGTTAGGGTTAGGGATAGGGTGTGGGTTAGGGTTAGGGTTAGGTTTAGGGTGAGGGTTAGGGTTAGGGTTAGGCTTAGGCTTAGGCTTAGGCTTAGTGTTATGTTTAGGGTTATTGTTAGTGTTATGGTTAGTGTTACGTTTGCGGTGAGGGTGAGGCACAGGGTGAGGTTTATGGTTATTGTTAGGGTTAAGTTTAGGTTTACTGTTATTTTTAGGGTTAGGGTTAGAGTTACGGTCACTGTGAGAGTGAGGTTGAGGGTGAGGATTAGGGTGAGGTTTACGGTGAGGTTTAGGTTTAGGGTTAGTGTTAGGGTGAGAGTGAGGGTGAGGGTTAGTGTTAGGGTTAGGCTTAGGCTGAGGGTGAGGGTGGGGGTGAGAGTTAGGGTTAGGGTGATCCTTAGGTTTAGGGTTAGTGTTATTGTTAGGGTTAGGGTTAGAGTTACAGTGAGGGGGAGTGTGGGGATGAGGGTTAGGATTAGGGTCAGGGTGAGGTTTAGGGTTAGGTTTAGAGATAGGGTTAGGGTGAGGGTGAGGTTTAGGGTTAGAGTTAGGGTTAATGTTAGGGATAGGCTTAGGGTTAGGCTGAGGGTGAGGGTGGGGTTGAGGATTAGGTTTAGGGTTAGGGTTCGGGTTAGGGTTAGAGTTAGGGTTAGGGTAAGGGTTCGGGTTAGGATTAGGATTAAGGTTAAGTTCAGGGTGAGTGTGAGGGTTAGAGTTAGGGTTAGGGTTAGGATTAGGGTTAGGATATGTGCTAGCATGAGGGTTAGGGTTAGGTTTAGGGTTAGGGTGACGTTTAGCGTTAGTTTTAGTGTCAGAGTTAGGGTTAGGGTGAGGGTTTTGGTTATGGTTAGGGTTACGGTGAGGGTGAGGTTTAGGGTTAGGTTTAGGGTTAGGGTTATTCTTAAGGTTAGGGTTAGGGTTAAGGTTAAGGTAAGGGTGAGGTTGAGGGTGATGTTGAGTGTTAGGGTTAGGGTTAGGATGAGATTTTCAGTTAGGGTTAGTGTTAGGGTTAGGGTCAGGGTGAGGTTGAGGGTTAGAGTTAGGGTTAGGGTTAGGGTTAGTGTGAGTGTTAGGGTTAGGGTTAGTGTTACAGTTAGGGTTATGGTGTGGGCTAGTGTGTGGGTGAGGGTTAAGGTTAACGTTGGGCTTTGGCTTTGGGTTAAGATGAGGGTGAGGGTGAGGGTGAGGGATAGGGTGAGGGTGAGGGTGAGATTTAGGGTTAGATTTAGTGTTAGGGTGAGAGTTAGAGTTAGGGTTAGGGTGAGGGTCATGGTTATGGTAAGGGTGAGGCTTAGGTTTAGGGTGAGGGTTAGGGTTAAGATGAAGGTTAGGGTTAGGGTGAGGGTTAGGATTAGGGTTAGAGTTAGTATTATTGTAAGTGTTATTGTTCTGGCTACCTTTGCAGAGACGGTGAGACTGAGGGTGAGGGTTAGGTATAGGATTAGGGTTAGGGTTTGATTTAGGGTTAGGATTAGCGTTATTGTGAGGTTTAAGGTTAAAGTTACGGTGAGGGTGAGGGTGAGGGTAAGGGTTAGGGTTAGGATTAGGGTTAGGGTGAGGTTTAGGGTCAGGGTTAGGATTTGGGTTAGGGTGAGTGTGAGGTTTAGGGTTAGAGTTAGGGTTAGGGGGAGGGTTCGCGTGAGGGTTAGGGTTAGGGTTAGTTTTAGGGTTAGGGTTAGGGTGAGGTTTAGGGTTAGGATTAGGGTAAGGGTGAGGGTGAGTGTGAGGGTTAGGGTTAGGGTTTGGGTTAGGCTTAGTGTTAGGCTGAGGGTGAGATTGAGGTGAGGGTTATGGTTAGGGTGAGGGTCGGGTTTAGGTTTAGGGTGAGGGTGAGGTTTAGATTGAGGATTAGTGTTTGGGTTAGTGTGAGGTTTACGGTGAGGATGAGTGTTAGGGTTAGGTTGAGGGCTAGGGTGAAGGTGAGGGTTAGCTTTAGGGATAGGGTGAGGTTTAGGTTTAGGGTATTTGTTAGCGTTAGTGTGAGGGTTAGTGTTAGGGTTAGTGTTAATGTTAGGGTGAAGGTAAGTGTTAGGGTAAGGTTTAGGTTTAGGGTGAGGTTTAGGATTAGGGTTAAGGTTAGGGTTAGGGTGAGTGTGAGGGTTAGGATAAGGGTTAGGGTTAGGGTTAGAGTTAGGGTGAGGTTGAGGGTGAGGGTTACGGTTAGGGTGAGTGTTGGGGTTAGGGTTAGAGTGAGGGTTAGTGTGATGGTTAGGCTTATGCTTAGCGTTTGTGTATGGGCTAGGGTGAGTGTGAGGGTTAGGGTTAGGTTTAGGGTGAGGGGTAGGGTGAAGATTAGGTTTAGTGTTAGGGTTAGAGTTGGGGTTAGGGTTAGGCTTAATGTTAGGCAGACTGTGAGGGTCAGGGTGAGATTTAGGGTTAGGGTGAGGGTGAGGTTTAGGGTTATAGTTAGGGTGAGGGTTAGTGTGAGGGTTAGGGTTAGGGTTAGTGTTAGGGTTAGGGTTAGGGTGAGGGTTAGTGTGACGGTCAGGGTTTGTCTTAGGCTGAGGCGGAGGCTTAGGCAGAGCATGAGGGTGAGGGTGAGTGTTAGTGTTAGTGTTTTAGGGTTAGGCTGAATGTTAGGATGAAGTTTAGGGTTAGCATTAGGGTTAGGGGGAGGACTAGAGTTAGGGTGAGTGTTAGGGTTAGGTTTAGGGTGAGGTTTAGGGTTAAGGTTAAGGTGAGGCTGAGGGTTAGGATTAGGATTAGGGAGAGGGTTTATGTTAGGTTTAGAGTTAGGGTGAGGTTCAGGGTTTGGGTTAGGTTTAGGGTTAGTGTTATAGTTAAGGTTAGGGTTAGAGTTACAGTAAGAGTGAGAGTGAGGGTGAGGGTTAGGTTTAGGGTTAGGGTGAGGTTTAGGTTTAGGGGTAGGATTAGGGTTAGCGTGATGGTAAGGTTTAGGGTTAGGTTTAGGGTTAGTTGGAGGGTTAGGTCGAGGGTTAGATTTAGGGTTAGTTTTAGGGTTAAGGTTAGGGTGAGGGTTAGGTTGAGGGTTAGGTTGAGGGTTAGTGTTAGTGTTAAGGCTAGGATTAGGGTTAGGGTTAGGGTTAGGATGACGATTAGGGTGAGTGTTAGGATTAGGGTAATGGTGAGGTTTAGGGTGAGGTTTTCAATTAGGGTTAGGGTTAGGGTTAGAGTGAGGTTTAGGGTTAGGGTTTGGGTTAGGCTTAGAGTTACTCTGAGGGTGAGGGTGCAGGTGAGTGTGAGGGTTAGGGTTAGGTTTAGGGTTAGGCTTAGGGTTAGGCTTAGGATTAGGCAGAGGGTGAGGGTGGGAATGAGGGTTAGGTTTAGGGTGAGGGTTAGTTTTAGGGTTATGGGGAGGGTTAGGATGAGGGTTAGGGTTAGGATTAGGGTTAGGGTGAGGGCTAGGTTGAGGGTGAGTTTTAGGGTTAGGGTTAGGGTGAGGTTTAGGGTTAGGGTTATGGATAGGGTTATAGTTACTGTGAGGGTGAGGGTGCGGGTGAGTGTGAGGGTGAGGGTGAGGTTTAGGGTTCGTTTTAGGGTGAGAGTTAGGGTTCAGGTTAAGTTTAGGGTTAGGTTGAGTGTTAGGGTAGGCTTAAGTTGAGCGTGAGCGTCAGGGTTAGGTTGAGGGTTAGGGTTAGGTTTAGGGTTAGGGTGAGTTTCAGAGTTAGGGTTAGGGTGAGGGTTAGGATGAGGTTTAGAGTTAGGATTAGGGTTAGGTTGAGGGCTAGGGTGAGGGTAAGTGTTATGGTTAGTGTTAGGGTGAGGTTTAGGTTTAGGGTTAGGTTAGGGTTAGGTTGAGGGTTAGAGTTTGGATTAGGGTCAGGGTGAGTGTGATGTTTAGGGTTAGAATTAGGGTTAGGGGGAGGGTTAGGTTGAGGGTTAGGGTTAGGGTTAGTGTTAGGTTAGGGTTAGGGTGAGGGTTAGGGTTAGGATTAGGGTCAGGGTGAGGGTGAGGGTTAAGGTTTGGGGTCAGAGGATTAGAGATAGTATTAGGGTTAGGGTGAGTGTCAGTGTGTTTGTTAGGGTTAGGTTTAGGCTTAAGCTTAGGGTTAGGCTGAGGGTGAGTTTGAGAGTGAGGGTTAGGGTTAGGCTGAGGGTTAGTGTTAGGTTTAGGGGGAGTGTGAGGATGAGGGTCAGGGTTAGGTTTAGTGTTAGTGTAAGGGCTAGGGTGAGGTTGAGGTTTAGGGTTTAGGGTTTGTGTTAGGGTTAGGTTTAGTGTGAGGTTTAGTGTTAGAGTTAGGGTTAGGATAAGGCTGAGGTGAGTGTTAGGGTTAGGGTTAGTGTTAGGGTTAGTTTGAGGGTTAGGGTGAGGGTGAGGTTTAGGGTTAGGGTTCGGATTAGGATTAGGGTTAGGGTTAGGGTGAGTGTGAGGGTTAGGGTTAGGGATAGTGTTAGGCTTAGGTTGAGGGTGAGGGTGAGGGTGAGGGTTAGGGTTAGGTTGAGGGTTAGGTTTAGGTTTAGTGTGAGAGTTAGCTTTAGGTTAATTTTAGGGTTAGGGTGAGGATTAGGGTTAGGATTAGCGTTAGGGTGAGTGCTAGCTTGAGGGTGAGGGTTAGGGTTAGTTTTAGGGTAAGGTTTATGGTTAGGGTTAGGGTTCGGGTGAGGGTTAGGGTTAGGATTAGGCTTAGGGTGAGGGTGAGTGTTAGGATTAGGGTTAGGATTAGTGTTAGGTTTTGGTTTAGGGTTGGGATTAGTGTTATTGTTAGAGTTAGGTTTAGAGTTATGGTGAGGGTGAGGGTGAGGGTTAGGAATAGGATTAGTGTTAGTGTTAGGGTGAGTGTGAGGTTTAGGGTTAGGATTAGGGTTAAGCTAAGTTTTAGGCTGAGGGTGATGGTGAGGGTGCGGATTATTGTTAGGGTGAGGGTTAGGGTTATTGTTAGGGTGAGGGTTAGGATGAGGTTTAGAATTAGTATTAGGGTTAGGTTGAGTGCTAGGGTGAGGGTGAGAGTTAGGGTTAGTGTTATGGTGAGGTTTAGGTTTAGGGTTAGGGTTAGGGTTAGGTTGAGGGTTAGTGTTTGGATTAGGGTTAGGGTGAGTGTGAAGTTTAGGGTTAGAGTTAGGTTTAGGGGGAGGGTTAGGTTGAGGGTTAGAGTTAGGGTTAGTGTTAGGGTTAGGGTTAGGGTTATTGTTAGTGTTATGGTTAGGGTTAAGTTTGCAGTGAGGTTGAGGCTGAGGTTGAGGGTTATGATTAGGGTTAGGGTGAGTGTTAGTGTTACTCTTATTTTTCGGTTTAAGGTTAGAATTACAGTGAAGTTGAGGGTGAGGGTGAGGGTTAGGGTTAGAATGAGGTTTAGGATTAGGGTTAGGGTGAGGGTGAGGGTGAGGTTTAGGGTTAGAGTTAGGGTTTGGGGGAGGGATAGGGTGTGGTTTAGGGTTAGGGTTAGTGTTAGGGTTAGGGTGAGTGTGAGGGTTAGTTTGAGGTTTTGGGATAGGGTTACGTTTAGATTTAGGTTTAGGGTGAGCGTGAGTGTGTGGGTTAGGTTGAGGGTTAGACTTAGGCTTAGGTTTAGGCTAAGGGTCAGGGTGGTGGTGAGGATTAGTGCTAGGGAGATGGTTAGGGTTAGGGTTAGTGTTATTGTTAGGGTAAGGGTTAGAGTTACGGTGAGGGTGAGGGTGCTGGTGAGAGTTAGGGTTAGAGTTAGTGTTGGGTTTAGGGTTAGGGTGTGAGTTAGGTTTAGAGTTACTGTGAGGGTGAGGGTGCGGTTGAGTGTGAGCGTTAGGGTTAGTTTTAGGGTTAGGATTAGGGTGAGGGCTAGGGAGACGTTTAGGGTTAGGTTTGTAGTGAGATTTAGGGGTAGGGTTAGATTTAGGGTTAGGGTGATGTGAGGTTTAGGGTTAGATTTAGGGTTAGGGTGAGGCTGAGGGTGAGGGTTAGGGATAGGGTTAGTGTTAGGGTTAGGTTAGGGTTGGGGTGAGGTTAGGGGGAGGGTGAGGTTTAGGGTTAGGGTTAGGATTAGTGTTAGGGATTGGGTGACTGTGAGGGATAGGGTTAAGGTTAGGGTTAGGGTGAGGTTTAGGGTTAGGGTAAGGGTGAGAGTTAGGGTTCTGATAAGTTTAGGGTTAGGGTGAGGATTAGGGTGAGGATTAGGTTTAGGTTTGGGGCTAGGGTGATGGTGAGGGTGAGGGTTAGTTTTAGGGTAAGGTTTACGGTTAGGGTTAGGGTTTGGGTGAGGGTTAGGGTGAGGGTTAGCATTACGGTGAGGGTGAGGTTTAGGGGTAGGTTGAGGGTTAGATTTAGGATTAGGGTTAGGGTGAGGGTGAGTGTTAGGATTATTGTTAGGATTATGATTTGGATTAAGGTTAGGGTGAGTGTGAGGTTTAGGGTTAGGGTTAGGGTTAGGCTTAGGTTTAGTCTGAGGGTGATTGTGAGGGTGAGGGTTATTGTTAGGGTGAGGGTTAGGATTAGGGTTAGGGTGAGAGTTAGGGTTCGGGTTAAGTTTAGGGTTAGAGTGAGGTTTAGGGTAAGGGTTACAGTGTGGGTTAGAGTTAATGTTAGTGTGAGGAGTAGGATGAGGGTTAGGGTTAGGATTAGTCTTAGAATGAGGGCTAGGGTGAGGGTGAGGTTTAGGGTTAGGGTTAGGGTGAGGCTGAGGGTGAACTTTAGGGTTAGTGTTAGTGTTAGATTTAGGGTTTCGGTGAGGGTTAGGGTGAGGGTGAGTGTTAGCCTTGGTGTTAGGAATGGGATTAGGGTAAGGGTTAGGGTGAGTGTAAGGGTTAGTGTCACGGTGAGCGTGAGTGTTAGGGTTAGGTTGAGGGTTAGGATTAGGCTTACGATTAGGGTGAGGGTGAGAGTGAGAATTAAGGTTAGGGTAAGGGTTAGGGGTAGGGTTAGAGTGAGAGTTAGGGTTCGAGTTTAGGGTTAGGGTGTGATTTAGGGTTAGGATTACGTTTAGTTTGAAGGTTAGGCTTAGTTTGAGGGTTAGGGTTAGGCTTAGGATTAGGGTGAGGGTTACGGTTAGGGTTAGGCCGAGTTTTAGGGTGAGGTTTTGGATTACGGTTAGGGTTAGTGTTAGGGTGAGGGTGAGGTTTTGGGTTAGAGTTAGGTTTAGGGGCAGGGTTAGGGAGAGTTTTTGGGTTAGAGTTAGTGTTATGGTTAGGGTGAGGTTAGGATTTGGGTTAGGGTTATTGTTAGTGTTATGGTTAGGGTTAAGTTTGTGGTGAGGGCGAGGCTGAGGGTGGGAGTTATGTTTTGTGTTAGGTGTAGGGTGAGATTTAGGGTTAGGGTTAGGGTAAGGGTTAAGGTGAGTGTGAGGTTTAGGGTTAGATTTAGCGTTAGGGGTAGGATTAGGGTTAGGGTGAGGGTTAGGGTGAAGGCTAGGGTGTCATTGAGGGTTATGGTACGTGTTAGGGTTAAGTTTAGGGTGAGGGTTAGCTTGAGGTTTAGGGTTAGGTTTAGGATTAGGGTTAGGGTGAGGATTAGGGTGAGTGTGAGGTTTAGGTTTAGGGTTAAGCTTAGGTGTAGGCTGAGGGTTAGGTTGAGTGTGAGGTTAGGGTTAGGGGTTAGGGTTAGGTTGAGAGTTAGGGGTAGTGTTAGGGTGAAAGATAGGGTTCAAGTTAAGTTTTGGGTTAGCCTTAGGTTTACGGTGATGGTTAGGATGAGGATTAGGGTTAGGATTAGGTTTAGGGTGAGGGCTAGGGTGAAGGTGAGAGTTAGGGTTAGTGTTTTGGTGAGGTTTAGGGTTAGGGTTAGTGTTAGGATGAGGGTTAGGGTTACGGTGAGGGTGAGGGTTAGGGTTAGGGTAAGGGTTAGGGTAAGCATTTGGGTTAGGGTTAGGGTGAGTTTTAGGGTTACATTTAGGGTTAGGTCGAGGGGTAGGGTTAAGTTTAGTGTTAGGGTTAAGGTTAGGGTGAGTGTTAGCTTGAGGTTTAGGGTTATTTTTAGGGTTAGGGTTAGGATTAGAGTTAGGGTGAGGGTGAGTGTGAGGGTTAAGTTTAGGGTGAGTGTTAGCTTGAGGTTTTGGGTTAGGCTGAGGGTGAGGGTGGGGTGAAGATTAGGGGTAGGGTGAGGGTGAGTGTGAGGGTTAGGGTTAGGGTTAGGCTTAGGCTTAGGGTTAGGCTGAGGGTGAGGGTGGGGGAGAGGATTAGGGTTAGGGTGATGGTTATGGTTAGGGTTAGGGTGAGGGTTGGGATGAGGGTTAGGTTTAGGATTAGGGTTAGGGAGAGGACTAGGGTGAGGGTTAGGGTAAGGGTTAGGCTTAGGCTTACGGTTAAGCTGAGCGTGAGGTTGAGGGTAAGTTTTAGATTTAGGGTGATGATTAGGTTTACGGTTAGGGTGAGGGTTAGGATGAGGTTTAGGGTTAGGGTGAGGATGATGGTAAGTGTAAAGGTGAGGTTTAGGCTGAGGGTGAGGGTTAAGATAAAGGTGAGTGTTAGGGTTAGTGTTAGGGTTAGGGTGAGTGTTAGATTGAGGTTTAGGTTTAGGGTTAGGGTTAGTGTGAGGTTTAGGGTGAGGATGAGGGTTAGGGTTAGGGTGAGGGTGAGGATTAGACATCAGGTTAGGGTGAGGGCTTGGATGAGGGTTAGGATTAGAGTTAGGGTTAGGGTTAGGGTGAGGTTTAGGATTAGGGTGAGGATTAGGGTTAGTGTGAGGGTTAGTGTTAGGGTTAGGGTTAGTGTTACGGTGAGGGTAACTGTTAGGGTGAGGGTTAGGGTTAGGGTGAGGCTTATGGTTAGGGTGAGGGTTAGGGTTAGGGTTAGAGTAATTTTTAGGTTTAGGATTACGGTTACAGTGAGGGTGAGAGTTAGGGTTAGTGTTAGGGAGAAGTTAAGTGTTAGGGTTAGTGTTAGAGTTAGGGTTAGGGTGAAGTTGCTTTTTAGTGGTAGGATTAGGGTTAAGGTGAGGGTTAGGGTGAGGGTTAGGGTTAGGGTGAGGGTTAGGGTGGGGGTGACGGTAGGGGTAAAAATGAGGGTTAGGCTGAGGGTGAGCGTTACTGAAAAGGTGAGGTTTAGGTTTAGGGTGAGGGTTAGGTTTAGAGTTAGGGTGAGGCTGAGGGTTAGATTGAGATTTAGTGTTAGGGTTAGTGTGAGGTTTATGGTGAGGATGAGTGTTAGGGTTAGGGTGAGTGCTAGGGTGAGGTTGAGGGTTAAGTTTAGTGTTAGGATGGGGTTTAGGGTTAGGGTGATTGTTAGGGTTAGTGTTAGCATTAGGTTTAGTGTTAGTGTGAGTGTAAGTATTAGGATGAGGGTTAGGGTTAGGGTGAGGGTTATGGTTAGGGTGAGGGTTAGGGTAAGGGTTAGGGTTATTGTTAGGGTTAGGGTTAGGGTTATATGGTTACGGTGTGGGTGAGGGTGTGGGTTATTTTTAGGGTTAGGATGAGGTTTAGGTTTCAGGTAAGGGTTAGAGTTAGGGTTAGGGTGAGGGTGAGGTTTAGGGTTAGAGTTAGTGTTAGTGTTAGGGTTAGGGATAGGGTGAGGGTTAGGGTTAGGCTTAGGCTTAGGCTTGGGCCGAGCATGAGGAGGAGGGTTAGGGTTCGGGTTAGGGTGAGGTTTAGGGTTAGGGTTAGGCTGAGGGTTAGGTTTAGGTTTAGGGTTAGGATTAGGTTTGGGGTGAGGGCTATGGTGAGGGTTAGGGTGTGGGTTAGGTTTAGGGTAGGGTTAGGTTTAGGATTTGGGTTAGGGTGAGTGTGAGTGTGAGGGTTAGGTTTGGGTTAGGCTTAGGGTTAGTGTGAAGGTTAGGGTTAGGGTTTGGCTTAGGGTGAGGGTGAGGCTGAGGATTAGTGTTAGGTTTAAGGTTTGTTTAAGGGTTAGGGTTTCTGTTAGGTTTAGGGTTAGGGTTAGGGTTACAGTGAGGGTTAGGTTTAGGGTTAGGGTTAAGTTAGGGTTAGGCTGAGGGTGAGGGTGTGGGTGAGGAATAGGGTTATGGTTAGGGTTAAGGTTATTGTTAGTGTTGTGGTTAGGGTTAAGTTTGCAGTGAGGGTGAGGCTGAGGGTGAGGTATATGGTTAGGGTTACGGTTAGGGTTAGGGTTACTGTTATTGTTTGTGTTGGAGTTAGAATTACTGTGAGGTTGAGAGTGAGGGTGAGGGTTAGGGTTAGGGTGAGGTCTAGGATTAGGGTTAGGTTTAGGGTTAGGCTGAGGGTGAGGTTTAGGGTTAGAGTTAGTGTTTGTGGGAGGGTTAGGGTGAGGTTTAGGGTTAGGGTTAGTGTTAGGGTTAGGCTGAGGGTGAGGTTTAGGTTGAGGATTAGGGATAGGGTTAAGTTTAGTTTTAGAATTAGGTTGAGCGTGAATGTGAGGGTTAGGTTGAAGGTTAGGCTTAAGCTTAGGGTTAGGCTGAGGGTGAGGGTGGGGGTGAGGATTAGAGTTAGGGTGATTGTTAGGTTTACGTTTAGTGTTATTGTTAGGGTAAGGGTTAGAGTTAAGGTGAGTGTGAGGGTGTGGTTGAGACTTAGATTTAGGGTTAGGGTGTGTTTTAGGGTTAGGATTAGGGTTAGAGTGAGGGTGAGGGTTAGGGTTAGTGTGAGGGTTAGGGTTAGGGTTTGGCTTAGGGTTAGAGTTACTGTGAGGGTTAGGGTACGGGTGAATATGAGGGTTAGGGTTAGGTTTAGGGTTAGGTTCAGGTTTAGGGTGAGGGCTGGGGTGAGGGTGAGTTTTAGGGTTACGGTTAGAGTTTGGTTTAGGGTTAGGGTTAGGGTTAGGTTTAGGGTGAGTGTGAGGTTTAGTGTTAAAGTTAGGGTTAGGGTGAGGCTGAGGGTGAGGGTTAGGGTGAGTGTTAGCATTAGGGTTAGGGTGAGAGTTAGGTTTCAGTTTAGTTTAGGGTTAGGGTGAGGATTAGGGTTAGGATTAGTGTTAGGCTGAGGGCTAGGGTGAGGATGAGGGTTAGGGTTAGTGTTAGGGTAAGGTTTAGGGTTAGGGTTCGGGTTCGGGTTCATGATAGGATGAGGGTTAGGGTTTCGGTGAGCGTTAGCGTTAGGATTAGGTTGAGGGTTAGGGTTAGGATTAGTGTTAGGGTGAGGGTGACTGTTACGATTAGGGTTAGGATTAGGAGTAGGGTTAGGTTTAGGGTTAGGATTAGTGTTATTTTTAGGGTTTGGTTTATAGTTATGGTGAGGGTGAGGGGAGGGTGAGGATTAGGGTTAGGGTTATTGTCAGGTTCAGGATTAGGCTTAGGATTAGTGTTAGGGTGAGGGTGAGGTTTAGTTTTAGATTTAGGGTTAGTTGGAGGTTTAGGTGGGGGTTAATGTTAGGGTTAGTTTTATGGTTAAGGTTAGGGTGAGGGTTAGGTTGAGGTTAAGGTTTAGGGTTAGGGTTAGTGTTAGGATTAGGGTTAGGGTGAGGGTTAGTGTGAGGGTTAGGCTTAGGATTAGGCTTAGGCTTAGGGTAAGGCTGAGAGTGAGTGTGGGGGTGTGGATTAGGTTTAGGGTGATTGCTAGGTTTAGGCTTAGGGTGAGGGTTAGGATGAGTGTTAGGGTTAGGATTAGGGTTAAGGTGAGGGCTTGGGTGAGGGTGAGGGTTAGGGTAAGTGTTAGGCTTAGGCTTAGGGTTAGGCTGAGAATGAGGTTGAGGGTGAGGATTAGGGTTAAGGTGAGATTTAGTGTTAGTGTTACGGTTAGAGTTAGGATTTGGGTGAGGGTGAGGTTTAGGGGTACAGTTAGGGTTAGGGTGAGTGTTAGGCTTAGGGTGACGGTTAAGGTGAGAGTGATGTTAAGGTAAAGGTGAGGGTTAGGCTGAGTGTGAGGGTTATTGAATGGGTTAGCGTTAGTGTTAGGTGGAGGGATAGGATTAGGCTGAGTGTGAGGGTGAGGGTTAGATTGAGGATTAGTGTTAGGGTTCGTGTGAGGTTTAGGGTGAGGATGAGGGTTAGGGTTAGGGTAAGGCCTAAGGTGAGGATGAGGGTTAGTGTTAGTGTTAGGGTGAAGTTTATGGTTAGGGTTATTGTTAGGATTAATGTTAGAGTTAGGCTTAAGATGAGGGATAGGGTGAGGGTGAGGTTTAGGGTTAGGGTTAGGATTAGGATGAGGTTTAGGGTTAGGGTAAGTGTGACTTTTAGGGTTAGGGTTAGTCTTAGGCTTAGGGTTAGGCTTAGGGTGATGGTGAGGGTGAGGGTTATTATTAGGGTGAGGGTTAGGCTTAGTCTTAGGGTGAGAGATAGGGTTCCGGTTATGTTTAGGTTTAGAATGAGTATTGGGTAAGGGTCACAGTGAGGGTGAGGGTTAGGGTTAGGTTGAGGTTTCGGGTTAGGGTTTGGTTTAG
The DNA here is from genome assembly GCF_024711535.1 of Dipodomys merriami. Taxonomy (NCBI): domain Eukaryota; kingdom Metazoa; phylum Chordata; class Mammalia; order Rodentia; family Heteromyidae; genus Dipodomys; species Dipodomys merriami. The sequence continues at coordinate 679,542 of NW_027203160.1, read as the reverse complement.
GGTGAGGGTGAGGGTGAGGGTAAGGGTTAGGGTTAGTGTTAGGTAAGGGTTAGGATGAGGGTTAGGGTTAAGATTAGGGTTAGGGTTAGGGTTAGTGTTAAGGTTAAGTTGAGGGTGAGGGTGAGGGTTAGGGTTAGGGTGGGGGTTAGGGTTAAAGTTATTGTTAGGGTTAGGGTTAGAGTTAAGGTTAGGTTGAGGGTGAGGGTGAGGGTTAGGTTTAGGGTGAGGTGTAGGGTGAGGTTTAGGGTTACGGTTAGGGTTAGAGTTAGCATGAGGGTGAGGTTTAGGGGTAGAGTTAGGGTTAGGGGGAGGGTTAGAGTCAGGTTTAGGTTTAGGGTTTGGGTGAGGATGAGGGTTAGGTTGAGTTTTAGGGATATGGTTAGGTTTAGGATTAGGTATCGTGTGAGGGTGAGTGTGAGGGTTAGGGTGATGGTTAGGCTTAGGGTGAGGGTTAGGCTGAGGGTGAGGGTGGGGGTGACGATTAGGGTTAGGGGGATAGTAAGGGTTAGGGTTAGTGTTATTGTTAGGGTTAGAATTAGAGTTACTGTGAGGGTGAGGTTGGCGGTGAGGGTTAGGGTTAGGGTTAGGGTGGGGTTTAGGTTTAGGGTTAGTGTTAGAGTTAGTGTGAGGTTGAGGGTTAGGTTGAGGTTTAGGGTTAGGGTTAGGGTTATTGTGAGGGTTAGGGTTAGGGTTAGAGTTAGTGTTAGGGTTACGGTAAGTGTTAGGGTGAGGGTTTGGGTTAGGGTGAGGGTTCTGTTTAGGGTGAGGGTTAGAGTTAGGTTTATTTTTAGGGTTAGGGTTAGGGTTAAGGTTACGTTGAGGGTGAGGATTAGGGTTGGGGTTAGGATGAGGTTTAGGTTTACGGTTAGTGTTACAATTAGGGTTAAGGTGAGAGTGAGGTTTAAGGTTAGAGTTAGGGTTAGTTTTAGGGTTAGATTGAGGGCTAGGGTGAGGGTTAGGGTTAGGTTTAGGGTGAGGGTTAGGATTAGGTTTAGGGCTAGGATTAGGGTTAGGGTTAGGACTAGGGTAAGGGTTAGGGTTAGGGTTAGGGTTATGGATAGGGTTAGGTTTAGGATTAGGATTAGGGTGAGGGTGAGTGTGAGGGTTAGGGTTAGGATTAGGCTTAGGGTTAGGGTGAGGGTTAGGGTTAGGGTTTGGGTTAGGGTGAGGTTGAGGCTGAGGATTAGGGTTTGGTTTAGGGTTAGGGTTAGGGTTAGTTTTAGGGTTAGGTTTAGGGTTAGGGTTAGGTTTAGCATTAGGTTTTGGCTGAGGTTGAGGGTGGTGGTGAGGATTAGGGTTAGGTTTACGGTTCTGGTTATTGTTAGTGTTATGGTTAGGGTTAATTTTGCAGTGAGGTTGAGTTTGAGGTTGAGTGTTATGGTTAGACATTGGGTTATGGTTAGGGTTAGTGTTATTGTTAGGGTTAGGTTTAGAGTTACGGTGAGTTTGAGGGTGAGGGTGAGAGTTAGGGTTAGGATGAGGTTTAGGGTGAGATTTGGGGTTAGGTTTAGGGTTAGGGTTAGGGTGAGTGTGAGGTTTAGGGTTAGAGTTAGTTTTAGGGGGAGGGTTAGGGTGAAGTTTAGGGTTAGGGTTAGTGTTAGGGTTAGGGAGAGCGGCAGGGTTAGGATGTGGTTTAGGGATAGGTTTAGGGTTAGGATTAGGGTTAGGGTGTGGGTGAGTGTAAGGGTTAGGGTGTAAGGGTTAGTCTTAGGCTTAGTGTTAGGATGAGAGTGAGGATGAGGGTGAGATTTAGGGTGAAAATTAGGGTGGGGTTTAGGGTTAGGGTTAGGGTTAGGGTTCGGGTGAGGGTGAGGTTGAAGTTTAGATATAGGGTTAGGGGGGTGGTTAGGGTGAGGGTTATGGTTAGGGTTAGTTTTAGGGTTAGGGTGAGGGTGAGGGTTAGGTTTAGGGTTAGGATTAGGTTTAGGGTGAGGGTGAACGTGTGTGTTAGGGTTAGGTTTAGGGTTAGGCTTAGGATTAGGCTGAGGGTGAGTTTGAGGTTGAGGGTTAGGGTTAGGGTTCGGGTTAGGGTTCGGGTTAAGTTTAGGGTTAGGGTGAGGGTTGGGGTAAGGGTTATGGTGAGGGCGAGGGTTAGCATTAGGTTGAGTGTTAGGGTTAGGGTTAGGGTGCGTGTGAGGGTGAGGGTTAGGGTTAGGGTGAGGGTTAGGATGAGTGTTCGGGTTAGTGTTAGATTTAGGGTGAGTCTGAGGGTGAGGGTTAGGGTGAGGGTTAGTGTTAGATTTAGGGTTAGGGTGAGGGTGAAGGTGAGGGTGAGGTTTAGGTTTAGGGTTAGGTCGAGGTTTAGGGTTAGTGTTATGATTAGGGTTAGGATGAGGGTGAGGTTTAGGGGTAGAGTTAGGGTTAGGGTGTGGGTTAGGGTGAGGGTTAGGGTTAGTGTGAGGGTTAGGGAGGGGGTGATGTTGAGGGTAAATGTGAGGTTAGTCTGAGGGTGAGTTTTACCATAAGGGTGATGGTTAGGGTGAGGATGAGTGTTAAGGTTAGCGTGAGTGTTAGGGTGAGGGTGAAGGTTAGGGTTAGTTGGAGGGTTAGGTCGAGGGTTAGGGTTAGGGTTAGTTTTAGGGTTAAGGTTAGAGTGAGGGTTAGGTTGAGGTTTAGGTTTCGTGTTACAGTTAGGATTAGGATTACGGTAAGGGTTAGGCTGAGTGTGAGGTTTAGGGTTAGGGTTAGGGTTAGACAGGTTTAGGCTGAGGGTGAGGGTGAGGGTGAAGGTTAGGGTTAGGGTGAGGGTTAGGGTTAGGTTTAGGGAGAAAGATAGGGTTTGGGTTAAGTTTAGGGTTAGGGTTAGTTTGAGATTTAGAGTTAGGGTTAGGGTGAGGGTGAGGGTTAGGGTTAGGATGAGGGTTAGGATGAGGATTAGGGTTATGATTAGTGTTAGGGTGTGGGCTAGGGTGATGGTGATTTTGAGGGTTAGGGTTTGGGTGAGGTTTAGTGTTAGGGTTAGGGTTAGAGTGAGTGTTAGGATGAGAGTTAGTGTTACCATGAAGTTAGGGTTAGGGTTATGGTGAGGTTGAGGGTTAGAATTAGGTGTAGGGTGAGGGTGAGTGTTAGGATTAGGTTTAGTGTTAATTTAGGTTTAGGATTAGTGTTATTGTTAGGGGTAGGGTTTGACTTACAGTGAGGGTGAGGGTGAGGGTGAGGGTTAGGGTTAGGGTGAGGGTTAGGATTGGTGTTATGGGGAGGGTTATGATGAGGGTTAGGTTTAGGTTTATGGTTACGGTGAGGGTGAGGGTTAGGGTTAAGTTTAGGATGAGGTTTTTAGTGTTAGGGTTAGGGTTAGAGTTAGGGTTAGGGTGAGGTTGATGTTTAGGGGTAGAGTTAGGGTTATGGTGAGGGTCAACATGAGGGTTAGGGTTACGGTGAGGGTTAAGGTGGGGGTGATGGTAAGGGTAAAGATGAGGATTAGGCCTAGGGTGAGGGTTATGGTAAGGGTGAGGGTTACGGTTAGGGTGAGGATGAGAGTTAGGGTTAGGGTGAGTGCTAGGGTGAGGGTGAGGACTAGGTTTAGTGTTAGGGTGAGGTTAGGGTTAGTGAGGGGTATGGTTAGGGTTAAGGATAGGGTTAGGTTTAGGTTTATTGTTAGGGTTAGGTTTAGGGTTAGGGTAGGATTAAGGTTAGGGTTAGGGTTATTGTTAGGGTTAGGGTTGAGATGAGGTTTAGGTTTAGGGTTCGGGTTAGAGTTAGGCTTAGGGAAAGGGTGAGGTTTAGGGTTAGAGTTAGGGTTAGTGTTAGGGTTAGGGTTAGCATGAGGGTTTGGTTTAGGGTTAGGCTAAGGCTTTGGTTTAGGCTTAGGCCCCGCATGTGGGTGAGGGTTAGGGTTAGGGTTAGGGTGAGGGTAATCCATACGGAAGGGTGAGGGTTTGGGTTAGGTTGAGGGTTAGGGTTAGAATTAGGGTTAGGGTGAGGGTGAGGGTTAGGATTAATGTTAGGGTTAGGGTTATTGTTAGGGTTAGGGTTACGGTGAGGGTGACGGTTAGGGTTAAGTTATTGTGAGGTTTTTAGTGTTAGTGTTAGGGTTAGGGTCAGGGTTACGGTGAGGTTTAGGGGTAGAGTTAGAGTTAGGGTTATGGTTAGGGTGAGGGTTAGGGTTAGGGTGAGGGTTAAGGTGGGGTGACGGTAAGGGTAAAGATGAGGGTTAGGCCTAGGGTGAGGGTTATGGTAAGGGTGAGGGTTAGGGTTAGGGTTAGGATTAGGGTGAGAGTCCGTGTTCAGGTTAAGTTTAGGGTTAGGATGAGGTTTAGGGTGAGGATGAGGGTTAGGGTTAGGGTGAGAACTAGGGTGAGAGGGAGGATTAGGATTAGTGTTAGGGTGAGGTTCGGGTTAGGGTGAGGGTTATGGTTAGGGTTAGGGTTAGGGTTAGGTTTAGTGTTAGGGTTAGGGGTAGGATTAGGGTAGGGTTAAGGTTAGGGTTAGGATTATTGTTAGGGTTAGGGTTAGGATGAAGTTTAGGTTTAGAGTTAGGGTTAGTGTTAGGGTTAGGGTAAGGGTGAGGGTGATTGTGAGGCATAGGGTTACGGTTAGGATTAGGCTTAGAGTTAGGGTGAGGGTTAGGGTTAGGGTTAGGGTTAGGGTTAGGGTGAGGGTTAGATTGAGGATTAGTGTTAGCTTTAGTGTGAGGTTTACCATGAGGATGAGTATTAGGTTTAGGGCTAGGGTTAGGTTGAGGTTTAGGTTTAGTGTTAGCGTGAGGTTTAGGGTTAGGGTGATTGTTAGATTTAGTGTGAGGCTTAGTGTTCGGGTTAAGGTTAGTGTTAAGATGAGAGTAAGTGTTAGGGTGAGGGTTAGGTTTAGGGTGAGGGTAATGATTAGGGTTAGGTTTAGGGTTAGGGTTAGGGTTTTTGTTAGGTTTAGGGTTACTGTTGTTGTTAGTGTTAGGGTTAGGGTTCCGGTTAAGTAGAGGGTGAGGTTTAGGGTTAGGGTTAGGATTAGGGTTAGTGTTAGGGTGAGGGTAAGTGTTAGGGTGAGTGATAGGGTTAGGGTGAAGGTTATGGTTAGGGTGAGGGTCAAGGTAAGGTTTAGGGTTACTTTGAGCGTGAGGGTTAGGGTTATGTTGATGGTTAGGGTTAGGTTTAGGGTTAGGGTGAGTTTAGGGTTAGGGTTATTGTGAGGGTTAGTGTTAGGGTTAAGGTTAGGGGTAGGGTGAGGGTAAGTGTTAGGGTGAGGTTTAGGGTTAGGGTGAGGATTATGGTTAGGGTGAGGGTTAGGGTTATTGTTAGGGTTAGGGTTAGGTTTAGATTTAGGGTTAGGGTGAGGGTGAGAATTAGGGTTAGAGTGAGGTTTATTTTAGGGTTATTGTTAGGGTGAGGGTTAGGGTTAGGTTTAGGCTTAGGTTTAGGCTTAGGCCGAGCATGAGGGTGAGGGTTAGGGTTCGGGTTAGGGTTCGGGTTAGGGTTATGGTTAGTGTCAGGTTTAGGATGAGGTTTAGGGTTAAGGTTAGGGTTAGGGTGAGGGCTAGGCTGAGGGTTAGGGTTAGGGATTGGGTTAGGTTTAGGATTACGGTTAGGGTGAGGGTGAGTGTGAGGCTTCGGCTTAGGGTTAGGGTTAGGTTTAGAGTTAGGGTGAGGGTTTTGCTTAGGGTTTGGGTTAGGATTAGGGTTAGGGTTACCGTGAGGGTCAGGGTAAGGTTAGGGTTAGTCTTAGGATTAGGCTTATTGTTAGTGTTATGGTTAGGGTTAAGTTTGCAGTGAGGGTGAGGCTGAGGGTGAGGGTGAGGTTTAGGGTTAGGGTTAGGGTTAGTGTTATTGTTAGGTTTAGGGCTAGAGTTACGTTGAATTTGAGGGTGAGGTTGAAGGTTAGGGTTAGGGTGAGTTTTAGGGTTAGGGTTAGTGTTAGGGTGAGAGTGAGGTTTAGGGTTAGAGTTAGGCTTAGGGTTAAGGTTAGGGTGAGGTTTCGGGTTAGGGTTAGGTTTGGGGTTATGGTAAAGGTGAGGTTTAGGGTTAGAATTAGGGTTAGGGTGAGGCTGAGGGTGAGGGTTAGGGTTAGGGTTAGTGTTAGCTTTAGGGTTAGGGTTAGGGTGAGGGTTAGGGTGACGGTAAGAGTTAGAGTTAAGGTTAGGATTAGGATTAGTGTAAGGGTTAGGGTGAGTGTGAGGTCTAGGGTTAGTGTTAGGATTAGGGTTAGGCTTAGGTTTAGTCTGAGGGTGAGGTTGAGTGTGAGGGTTAAGGTTAGGGTGAGGGTGAGGGTTAGGATTATGGGGAGGGTTAGGATGACTGTTAGGGTTAGTATTAGGGTTAGGATGAGGGGTAGGGTGAGGGTGAGGTTTAGGGATAGGGTTAGGGTTAAGGTAAGGGTGAGGGTGAGGTTTAGGGTTAGAGTTAGGCTTGAGTTAAGCCTGAGGGTGAGGGTGAGGGTTAGGGTGAGGATTAGGATTAGGGTAAGGGTTAGGGTGAGTGTGAGTGTTAGGGTTAAGGTAGGATTAGGTTTATGGTTACACTGAGGTTGAGGGTGAGGGTGAGGGTAAGGGTTAGGATTAGGGTTAGGGTGAGCATGACTGTGTGTGTTTGGGTTAGTTTTAGGGTTAGGCTTAGGGTTAGGGTGACGGTGAGGTTCAGGGTGAGGGTTAGGGTTAGGGTGAGGTTTAGGCTAAGGGTTAGGGGTAGGGTTAGGATGAGGTTTACGGTTAGGATTAGGGTTAGAATGAGGACTAGGGTGAGGTTGAGGGTTAGGGTGAGGGTTAGGGTTAGGGTTAGGGTGAGAGTTAGGATTTGGGTTAAGTTTATGTTTAGGGTGAGGGTTAGGATAAGGGTTATGGTAAGGTTGAGGGTTAGGGTTAGGTTGAGGGTTAGGGTTAGGATTAGGGTTAGGGTGAGGGTGAGGTTTAGGGTTAGTGTTAGGGTGAGGGTTAAGATGAGGTTTAGGATTAGGGTTAGTGTGAGGGTAGGCTGAGGTTGAGGTTTAGGATTAGGGATTTTTGAAGTTTAGGGTTAGGGTTATGGTTAGGGGTAGGGTGAGGGTGAGGATTAGGGTTAGAGTTAGGGTAAATGTGAGGCTGAGGTTGAGGGTTAGGTTTAGGGTTAGTGTTAGAGTAACGGTTAGGTTGAGGATTAAGGTGAGGGTGAGGGTTAGGCTTAGGGTTATAATTAGGATTAATGTAATGGTTAGGGTGAGTGTGAGGGTTAGGTTTAGGCTTAGGCTTAGGGTTAGGCTGAGGGAGAGGGTGAGTGTGAGGGTTAGCTTTAGGTTGAGGGTTAGGGTTAGGGTTAGCTTGAGAGTTAGGGTTCAAGTTATGTTTAGGGTTAGGGTTAGGGTTACAGTGAGGGTTATGTTTAGGGTTAGGTTGAGGGTTAGGGTTAGGGTTAGGGTGAGGCTTAGGATTAGAGTTAGGGTGAGGGTTAGGATTAGGATTAGGGTTACAATTAGGGTTAGGATGAGGGCTAGGGTGAGGGTGAGGATTAGGGTTAGTGTTAGGGTAAGGTTTAAGGTTAAGTTTAGGTTTACAGTGAGGGTTAGTATAAGGGTTAAGGTTACGGTGAGGGTGAAGTTTAGGGTTAGGGTGACGGTTAGGGTTAGGATTAGGGTTATGGTGAGGGTGAGTTTTAGCATTAGGGTTAGGATTAGGGTTAGGTTTAAGGTTAGTATTAGTGTTATTATTAGGGTTAGGGTTAGAGTTAAGGTGAGGGTGAGGGTGGGGGTGAGGGTGAGGGTTAGGTTTAGGGTTAGGGTGAGGTTTAAGTTTAGGGTTTGGATTAGGGTTAGGGTGAGTGTGAGGTTTAGGGTTAGGTTTCGTGTTAGTTAGAGCATTAGGTAGAGGGTTAGGGTTAGTTTTAGGGTTAAGGTTAGGGTAGGCTTAGGTTGAGTTTTCGGGTTAATTTTAGATTTAGGGTTAAGATTAGGGTTAGGGTGAGGGTGAGTGTTAGGGTTAGGGTTAGGCTTAGGCTTATGCTTAGGGTTAGGTTGAGGGTGAGGGTGGGGTGAGGATTAGAGTTAGGGTGATGGTTAGGGCTAGGGTTAGGGTGAGGGTTAGGATGACGTTTAGCGTTAGGATTAGGGTTAGGGTGAGGGCTAGGGTGAGGGTGTGGGTATGGTAAGGGTTTGGCTTAGGCTTAGGCTTAGGGTTAGGCTGAGGATGAGGGTGGGGGTGAGGATTAGAGTTAGGCTGATTGTTAGGGTTAGGGTTTGGGTGAGGGTTAGGATGAGGGTTAGGGTTAGGATTAGGGTTAGGGTGAGGGTTAGGGTGAGGGTGTGGGTAGGGTAAGTGTTAGGCTTAGGCTTAGTGTTAGGCTTAGCTTTTGGTTGAGGATAAGGGATGGGGTTAGGGATAGGGTGTGTTTTAATGTTAGGGTTAGGGTTAGAGTTGGGGTTAGGGTGATGGTGAGGTTTAGGGGTAGAGTTAGTGTTAGGGTGAGTGTTAGGGTTAGGGTGAGGGTTAGGTTGTGGTTGACGGTAAGGGTAAAGGAGAGCGTTAGGTGAGGTTGAGGTTGAGGGTGATGGTAAGGGTGAGGGTGAGGGTTAGGGTGAGGGTTAGGGTTAGGGTTAGGGTTAGAGTCATGTTGAGGGTTAGATTGAGGATAAGTGTTCGGGTTAGTGTGAGGTTTAGGGTGAGGATGAAGGTTAGGGTTAGGTTGAGGGCTAAGGTGAGGGTGAGTATTAGGGTTAGTGTTAGTGTGAGATTTAAGGTTAGGTGATGTTTAGGTTTAGTGTGAGTGTTATAGTTAGGGTTAGGGTTAGTGTTAGGGTGAGGGTAAGTGCTAGGGTGAGCTTAGGTTTAGGGTGTGGATTATGGTTAGGGTGAGGGTTAGGGTTAGGTTTAGCGTTATTGTTAGTGTTAGGGTTAGGGTTACGGTTATGGTGAGGGTGAGGGTGAGGGGTAGGGTTAGGGTTAAGATTAGGATTAGGGTTAGTGTTAGGGTGAGGGTAAGTGTTAGGATGAAGGTTAGGGTAAGGGTGAGGGTTATGGTTAGGGTTAGGGTTACGTTGAGCGTAAGGGTTACTGTTTGATTGAGGGTTATGGTTAGGGTTAGTGTTAGGGTGAGGTTAGGGTTAGGTTTAGTGTGAGGTTTCGTGTTTGGGTTAGGGTTAGTGTTAATGTGATGGTAAGTGTTAGGTTCAGGATTTGGGTTAGGGTGAGGGTTATGGTTACATTGAGGTTAAGGATTAGGTTTAGAGTTATTGTTAGGGTTATGTTTAGGGTTAAGGTTACGGTGTGGGTGAGGGTGAGGGTTAGGTTTAGGGTTAGGGTTAGGGATAGGGTGAGAGTTAGTGTTCGGTTTAAGTTTAGTGTTAGGTTGAGGTTTAGGGTGAGGGTTATGTTGAGGGTGAGGGTTAGGGTTAGGTTGAGGGTTAGGGTTATGATTAGGTTTAGGGTGAGGGTGAGGGTGAGGGTTAGGGTTAGTGTTAGGGTGAGGATTAGGATGAGGGTTAGGGTTAGGGTGTGGGTTAGGGTTAGGGTGAGGGTTAGGGGTGGGGTTAGGGTGAAAGTTAGGGTTCAGTTTAAGTTTAGGGTTAGGGTAAGTGTTAGGGTTAGGATTACGGTGAGCATGATGATTAGGTTTAGGTTGAGGGTTAGGTTTAGGCTTAGGATTAGGGTGAGGGTTAGGGTTAGGGTGAGGGTTAGGATGAGGATTAGGGTTAGGGTTAGGATTATGTTTAGGGTGAGGGCTATGTTCAGGGTGAGGTTTAGGGATAGAGTTTGGTTTAGGATGAGGGTTTGGGTTACTGTGAGGGTGAGGTTTAGGGTTAGGGTGAGGGTTAGGGTTAGGATTTGGGTTAGGGTTAGAATGAGTTTAGGGTTACATTTAGGGTTAGGGGGTGGTTTAGGTCGAGGGTTAGGGTTAGGATTAGTGTTAGGGATAAGGTTAGGGTGAGGTTTAGCTTGAGGTTTAGGGTTAGGTTTAGGATTAAGGTTAGGGTGAGGGTGAGCGTGAGGTTTAGGGTTAGGGTTAGCCTTAGGCTTAGGGTTATGCTGAGGATGAAGGTGTGGATGAGGATTAGGGTTAGGGTGATGGTTAGGGTTAGTGTTAGTGTGAGGGTTAGGATGATGGTTAGGTTTAGGATTAGGGTTAGAGAGAGGGCTAGGGTGAGGGTTAGGGTAAGGTTTAGGCTTAGGCTGAGTGTTAGGCTGAGGGTGAGATTGAGGGTGAGGGTTAGGGTTAGGGTGATGGTTAGGTTTAAGATTAAGGTGAGGGTTAGGATGACGTTTCGGGTCAGGATGAGGATGATGGTAAGGGTAAAGGTGTGGTTTAGGTTGAGGGTGAGGGTTAAGATAAGTGTGAGGGTTAGGGTTAGGTTTAGGGCTAGGGTAAGGGTTAGCGTTAGGCTGAGGCTTAAATTGAGTATTAGGGTTAGGGTTAGTGTGAGTGTTAGTGTTAGTGTTAGGGTTAGTGTTAGGGGGAGGGTTATTTTTAGGGTGAGGTTTAGGGTTAGGGTTATTGTTATGGTTATGGTTAGGGTTACGGTTATGGTGAAGTTGAGCGTGAGGGTTAGGGTTAGGTTTAGGGTGAGGTTTAGGGTTAGGGTTAAGGTGAGGATTAGGTTTAGGTTTAGGGTTATGGATACGGTGAGGTTGAGGTTTAGGGTTAGAGTTAGGGTTAGGTTGAGGCTGAGGTTGAGGGTTAGGGTTAGTGTTAGAGTTAGGTTTACGGTGAGGGTTAGGGTGAGAGTGAGGGTTAGGCTTAGGGTTAGGATTAGGATTAGGGTAAGGGTTAGCATGAGGGTGAGCTTGAAGTTGAGGGTGAGGGTTAGGGATAGGGTAAGTTTTAGGTGTAGGGTTAGTTTGAGATTTAGGGTTCGGGTTAAGTTTAGGGTTAGGGTGAGGGTTAGCGTTAGGGTTAGTGTTAAGGTTAGGGTGAGGGTTAGGGTTAGGGTTAGGGTTAGGGTTATTGTTAGTGTTATGGTTAGGGTGAAGTTTTCGGTGAGAGTGAGGCTGAGGGTGAGGTTTATGGTTATGGTTATGGTCAGTTTTAGGGTTAGTGTTATTGTTTGGGTTAGGGTTAGAGTTAAAGTTAGATTGAGGGTGAGGGTGAGGGTGAGTGTTAGGGTTAGAGTGAGTTGTATGGTGAGTTTTAGGGTGATGGTTAGGGTTAGGGTGAGGGTGAGGTTTAGGGTTAGGTTTAGGGTTAGGATTAATGTTAGGGTTAGGCTTAAGGTGAGGGTTAGGGTGAGGGTGAGGTTTAGGGATAGGGTTATGATTAAGAATAGGGTTATGGTTAGGGTGAGTGTGAGGTTTAGGGTTAGCGTTAGTGTTAGCGTTAGGCTGAGGGTGAGGGTGAGGTTGAGGGTTATTGTTAGGGTGAGGTTTAGGGTTAGGGTTAGGGTGAGAGTTAGGGTTCGGGTTAAGTTTATGGTTAGAGAGAGGATTAGGGTAAGGGTTACAGTGAGAGTGATGGTAGGGTTAGGTTGAGGGTTAGGATTTGGGTTATGTTTAGGGTGAGGGTGAAGATGAGGGTTAGGGTTAGTGTTAGGGTGAGGGTTAGGATGAGGGTTAGGGTTTGGATTAGGGTTAGGGTGAAGACTAGGGTGACGGTGAGATTTAGGTTTAGGGTTAGGGTGAGGTTTAGGTTTAGGTTTAGTGTTAGGGATAGGGAGAGGGTGAAGTTTAGGGTTAGAGTTAGGGTTAGGTTGAGGCTGAGGCTGAGGGTTAAGGTTAGGGTTAGTGTTAGAGTTAGGGATACGGTGAGCGTTACGGTGAGAGTGAGGTTTAGGCTTAGTGTTAGGATTTGGATTAGGGTAAGGGTTAGGGTGAGGGTGAGGGTGAGGGTGAGGGTTAGGGTTAGGGTTAGGGTAAAGGTTAGGGGTAGGATTAGGGTGAGATTTAGGATTCTGGTTAATGTTGGGTTAGGGTGAGGTTTAGGGTTAGGGTTACGTTGAGCGTGAGGGTTAGGGTTAGGTTGAGGGTTAGGGTTAGGCTTAGGATTAGGGTGAGGTTTAGGGTTAGGGTTAGGGTGAGGTTTAGGGTGAGGTTTTGGGTTAGAGTTAGGTTTAGGGGCAGGGTTAGGGTGAGGTTTAGGGTTAGGGTTAATGTTAAGGTTAGGGTGAGGCTTAGGGTTAGGGTTAGTGTTAGTGTTATTGTTAGTGTTATGGTTAGGTTGAAGTTTGCGGTGAGGGTGAGGCTGAGGGTGAGGGTCATGGTTATGTTTATGGTTATGGTTATGGTTAGTGTTATTGTTAGGGTTAGGGTTAGAGTTAAATTAGGTTGAGGCTGAGGGTGAGTGTTAGGGTTAGGGTGAGGTTTAGGGTTAGGGTGAGGGTTAGGGTGAGGGTGAGGTTTAGGGTTAGAGTTAAGGTTGAGAGTAAGGTTAGGGTTAGGTTTAGGGTTAGGTTTAGGATGAGGGTGAGGGTTAGGTTGAGGTTTAGGCATAGGATTTAGGCCTAGGGTTAGGGTTAAGATTAATAATAGGGTTAGGCTTAAGTTGATGATTAGGGTGAGGGTGAAGTTTAGGGTGATGGTTAGGATGAGTGTTAAGGTTAGAATTAGGGTTAGGGTGAGGGCTATGGTGAGGGTGAGGTTGAGGGTTAGGGTTAGGGTGATGTTTAGTGTTAGGGTTAGGGTTACTGATAGGGTGACGGTGAGGTTAAGGGTTATTGTTAGGGTTAGGGTGAGGCTGAGGGTGAGTGTTAGGTTTAGTGTTAGTGTTAGAGATAGGGTTACAGTGAGGATTAGGGTGAGGATGATGGTTAGGCTTAGTGTTAGGATTAGGTTTAGGGTAAGGGTTAGGGTGAGTGTGAGGGTTAGGGTTAAAGTGAGCGTGATTGTTAGAGTTAGGGTTAGGGTTATGGTTAGGGTTATTGTTTGGGTTAGGGTTATTGTTAGTGGTATGGTTAGGGTTAAGTTTGCAGTGAGGGTGAGGCTGAGGGTGAGGGTTATGGTTAGGGTTAGGGTTAGCGTTATTGTTAGGGTTAGGGTTAGAGTTAAGGGTAGGTTGAGGGTTAGGGTGAGGGTTAGTGTTAGGATGAGGTTTAGATTGAAGTTTAGGGTTAGGGTTAGGGTTAGGGTGAGGGTGAGGTTTAGGGGTAGAGTTAGAGTTAGGGTTAGTTTTAGGATTAGGGTTCAGGTGAGGGTGAGTGTGAGGGTTAGGTTGAGGTTGAGGCTTAGGCTGAGGGTTAGGCTGAGGGTGACGGTGGGGGTGAGGATTGGGGTTAGGGCGATGGTAAGGGTTAGTGTTAGTGTTATTGTTAGGGTTAGGGTTAGAGTTATTCTTAGTGTGAGGGTGGGGGTGAGGGTTAGTGTTAGGGTTAGTGTGAGGTTTAGGTTTAGGTTTATTGTTAGGGGTATTGTGAGGGTGAGGTTTAGGTTTAGATATAGGGTTAAGGGGAGGGTTAAGGTGAGGGTGAGTGTTAGGGTTATGGTGAGGTAGAGGGTTAGGTTGAGGTTTAGGGTTAGGGTTAGGGTTAGGGTTAGTGTGAGGGTTAGTGTTAGGGTTAGGGGTAGTGTTAGGGTAAGGGTTTGGGTTAAGGTGAGGGTTATGGTTAGGGTGAGGGTTATGGTTAGGTTGAGGGTTAGGGTTAGGATTATTTTTACTGTTAGGTTTAGGGTTATTCTGAGGGTGAGGGTGAGGGTGAAGGTTAGGGTTAGGGTGAGGGTTATGGTTATGGTAATGATTAGGGTTAGTGTTAGTGTTATTGTTAGGGTTAGGGTTAGAATTAAGGTTAGGTTGAGGGTGAGTGTGAGTGTTAGGGTTAGGCTGATTTTTAGGGTGAGGTTTAGGGTTAGGGTTAGGGTTAGGGTGAGTGTGAGGTTTAGGGTTAGAGTAAGTGTTGAAGAGAGGGTTAGGGTGAGATTTAGGGTTAGGGTTAGGATGAGGGTGAGGGTTAGGTTGAGGTTTAGGGATAGGGTTAGTTTTAGGATTAGGGTTAGGGTGAGGGGGAGTGTGAGGGTTAGAGTGAGGGTGATGGTGGATGTACGGATTAAGGTTAGGGTGATGGTAAGTGTTAGGGTGGGGGTGACGGTAAGGGTAAAGGTGAGGTTTAGACTGAGGGTGAGGGTTAAGCTAAGGGTTAGGGTTAGGGTTAGGGGGAGGGATAGGGTTTGGGTTAGGGTGAGGGTGAGGGTTAGATTGAGGATTAGTGTTAGGGTTAGTGTGAGGTTTAGGGTCAGGATAAGTATTAGGATTAGGGTGAGGTGTAGCGTGAGGATGAGGGTTAAGGTTAGTGTTAGGGTGAGGCTTAGGGTTAGGGTGATGGTTAGGGTTAGTGTTAGGGTGAGGTTTAGTGTTAGGTTTAGTGTTAGGATTAATGTTAGGGTTAGGCCTAAGGTGAGGGTTAGGGTGAGGGTGAGGTTTAGGGATAGGGTTATGATTAAGAATAGGGTTAGTGTTAGGGTGAGTGTGAGGTTTAGGGTTAGCGTTAGTGTTAGCGTTAGGCTGAGGGTGAGGGTGAGGGTGAGGGTTATTGTTAGGGTGAGGGTTAGGGTTAGGGTTAGGGTGAGAGTTAGGGTTCGGGTTAAGTTTATGGTTAGAGTGAGGATTAGGGTAAGGGTTACAGTGAGAGTGATGGTAGGGTTAGGTTGAGGGTTAGGATTAGGGTTATGTTTAGGGTGAGGGTGAAGGTGAGGGTTAGGGTTAGTGTTAGGGTGAGGGTTAGGATGAGGGTTAGGGTTCGGATTAGGGTTATGGTGAAGGCTAGGGTGACGGTGAGATTTAGGTTTAGGGTTAGGGTGAAGTTTAGGTTTAGGTTTAGTGTTACGATAGGGAGAGGGTGAAGTTTAGGGTTAGAGTTAGGGTTAGGTTGAGGCTGAGGCTGAGGGTTAGGGTTAGGGTTAGTGTTAGAGTTAGGGATACGGTGAGCGTTACGGTGAGAGTGAGGTTTAGGCTTAGTGTTAGGATTTGGATTAGGGTAAGGGTTAGGGTGAGGGTGAGGGTGAGGGTGAGGGTTAGGGTTAGGGTAAAGGTTAGGGGTAGGATTAGGGTGAGATTTAGGATTCTGGTTAATGTTGGGTTAGGGTGAGGTTTAGGGTTAGGGTTACATTGAGTGTGAGGGTTAGGGTTAGGTTGAGGGTTAGGGTTAGGCTTAGGATTAGGGTGAGGGTTAGGGTTAGGGTTAGGGTGAGGTTTAGGGTGAGGTTTTGGGTTAGAGTTAGGTTTAGGGGCAGGGTTAGGGTGAGGTTTAGAGTTAGGGTTAGTGTTAAGGTTAGGGTGAGGCTTAGGGTTAGTGTTAGTATTAGTGTTATTGTTAGTGTTATGGTTAGGTTGAAGTTTGCGGTGAGGGTGAGGCTGAGGGTGAGGGTCATGGTTATGTTTATGGTTATGGTTATGGTTAGTGTTATTGTTATGGTTAGGGTTAGAGTTAAATTAGGTTGAGGGTGAGGGTGAGTGTTAGGGTTAGGGTGAGTTTTAGGGTGAGGTTTAGCTTTAGGCTTAGGGTTAGGTTTAGGGTGAGGGTGAGGTTTAGGTTTAGAGTTAGGGTTGAGGGGAGGGTTAGGGTGATGTTTAGGGTTAGGTTTAGGATGAGGGTGAGGGTTAGGTTGAGGTTTAGGGATAGGGTTAGGTTGAGGGTTAGGGTTAGGGTGAGGGTGAGTGTGAGGGTTAGGGTGAGGCTTAGTCTTAGGCTTAGGGTTTGTCTGAGGGTGATGGTGGCGGTGAGGATTAAGGTTAGTGTGATGGTAAGGGTTAGGGTTAGTGTTAATGTTAGGGTTAGGCTTAGAGTTAAGATTAGGGTGAGGGTGAGGTTTAGGGGTAGAGATAGGATTAGGGTGAGTGTTAGGCTTAGGGTAAGGATTAGAGTGGGGGTGACGGTAAGGGTAAAGGTGAGGTTTAGGCTGAGGGTGAGGGTTACGGTAAGGGTTAAGTTTAGGGTTATGGGGAGGAATAGGGTTAGGGTTACGGTGAGGGTGAAAGTTAGGGTTAGATTGAGGATTAGTGTTAGGGTTAGGATGAAAATTAGGGATAGGGTTATGGTTTGAGTTAGGGTGAGTATGAGGGTGAGAGTTAGGGTTAGGATTAGGGTTACAGTTAGTGTTAGGCAGAGGGTGAGGGTGAGGGTCAGGATTAGGGTTAGGGTGACCTTTAGGGTTATGGTTAGGGTGAAAGGTAGGGTTAGTGTTAGGGAGATTGTTAGGGTTAGGGTGAGGGTTTGGTTTAGTTTGAGGTTTAGGGTGAAGTTGATTTTGAGATTGAGGGTTAGGGTGAGGGTGATGGTGACGGTGAGGGTTAGGATTAGGATTCTGGTTAGGGTTAGGGTGAGGGTTAGGGTTAGGTTTAGGGTTAGGGTGAGGGTAAGGTTGAGGGTGAGGGTTAGGGTTATGGTTAGGTTTAGCGTTAGGGTTAGGTATCAGGTAAGGTATAGTTTTAGGATGAGGGTTAGGTTTAGGTATAGGTTGAGGGTTAGGGTTAGGGTTAGGTTTAGGGTGAGGGTTAGTGTTAGGGTTAGGGTGAGGGTGAGGGTTAGGTTAAGGGGTAGGGTTAGGGATAGGGTCAAGGTTAGGGTTAGGGTGAGGGTGAGGGTGAGGTTTAGGTTTAGGGTGAGGGTTAGGGTGAGGTTTTGGATTAGGGTTAGTGTTAGGGTTAGGGTGAGGGTGAGGTTTAGGGTTAGAGTTAGGTTTAGGGGCAGGGTTAGGGTGAGGTTTGGGGTTAGGATTATGGTGAGCTTGGGGGTTAGGTTTAGGTTGAGGTTTAGGGTTAACCTTAGGATTCGGGTGAGGGTTAGTGTTAGGGTTAGGGTGAGGTTTAGGGTGAGGTTTTGGATTAGGGTTAGGGTGAGGGTGAGGTTTAGGGTTAGAGTTAGGTTTAGTGGCAGGTTTAGGGTGAGTTTTAGGGTTAGGGTTAGTGTTACTGTTAGGGTGAGGGTTAGGTTTAGGGTTGTTGTTTCGTTTAGGGTTATTGTTAATTTTATTGTTAGAGTTATGTTTGCGGTGAAGGTGAGGCTGAGGGTGAGGGTTATGGTTAGTGTTAGGTTTAGGGTTAGTGTTATTGTTAGGGTTAGAGTTAGAGTTAAGGGTAGGTTGAGGGTGAGGGTGAGGGTAAGGGTTTGAGTGAGGTTTGGAGTGAGGTTTAGGGTTAGGGTTAGGGTTAGGGTGAGGGTGAGGTTTAGGGATAGAGTTAGGCTTAAGGGGAGGGTTAGGGGTAGGTTTAAGTTTAGGGTTAGTATGAGGATGAGGGTTCGCTTGATGTTTAGGGATAGGTTTAAGTTTAGGATTAGGGTTCAGGTGAGGGTGAGTGTGAGGGTTAGGGTGAGCGTTAGGCTTAGGCTGAGGGTTAGGCTGAGGGTGAGGGTGGGGGTGAGGATTAGGGTTAGGGGGATCGTAAGGATTAGGGTTAGTGTTATTGTTAGGGTTAGGGTTAGAGTTACTCTGAGGGTGAGGGTGGGGGTGAGGGTTAGTGTTAGGGTTAGTGTGAGGTTTATGTTTCGGGTTATTGTTAGGGTTATTGTGAGGGTGAGGTTTAGGATTAGATATAGGTTTAACGGAAGGCTTAGGGTGAGGGTGAGTGTTAGAGTTAGTGTTAGGGTTATGGTGAGTTTGAGGGTTAGGTTGAGGTTTAGGCTTAGGGTTAGGGTTAGGGTTAGTATGAGGGTTAGTGTTAGGGTTAGGATTAGTGTTAGGGTGAGCGTAAGTTTTAGGGTGCAGGTTTGTGTTAGGGAGAGGTTTATGGTTAGGGTGAGGGTTAGGGTTAGGATTATTGTTAGGGTTATTCTGAGGTTGAGGGTGAGGGTGAGGGTTAGGGTTAGGGTGAGGTTTAGGGTGAGGTTTAGGGTGAGGGTTAGGGTTAGGGTTAGGGTTACAGTAAGCGTGAGGGTTAGGGTTAGTTTGCGGTTTAGAGTTAGGGTTAGGGTGGGGGTTAGGCTTAGGATGAGGCTTAGGATGAGGATTAGGGTTAGGATAAGAGTTAGGGTGAGGGCAAGGGTGATGGTGACGTTTAGGTTTACTGTTAGGGTGAGTTTTAGGGTTAGGGTGAGGGTTAGGATGAGAGTTAGGATTAACGTGACATGCAAGTTAGTGTTAGGTTGAGGGTGAGGGTTAGAATTAGGGTTAGGGTGAGGGTGAGTTTTGAGATTAGGGTTAGTGTTAAGTTTAGTGTTAGGATTAGTGTAATTGTTAGGGTTAGGTTTAGACTTACAGTGAGGGTGAGGTTGAGGGTGAGGGTTAGGGTGAGGGTTAGGGTGAGGTTTATGGTTAGGGTTATGATTAGAGTTAGGGTGAGGGTTAGGGTTATGTTTAGGGTTAGGTTTAGTGTTATTGTTAGGGTTAGGGTTAGAGTTACGATTAGGTTGAGGGTGAGGGTGAGGGTTAGGTTTAGGCTGAGTTTTACGGTGAGCTTTAGTGTTAGGGTTAGGGTTAGGGTTAGGGTGAGGGTGAGGTTTAGGGTTAGAGTTAGGTTTAGGGGGAGGGTTAGGGTGAGGATTAGGGTTAGGGTTAGTGTTCGGGTTAGGGTGAGGGTGAGGGTTGGGTTGAGTTTTAGGGATAGGGTTAGGTTTACGATTAGGGTTAGGGTGTAGGTGAGTGTGAGGGTTAGGGTTAGGGTTAGCCTTAGACTTAGGTTTAGGCTGAGGCTGAGGTTGAGGATAAGGGTTAGGGTTGCGTGAGGTTTAGGGTAAGGGTTAGAGGGAGGGTTAGGATGAGGGTTAGGCGTAGAATTAGGGTTAGGGTGAGGGAAAGGGTTAGGGTTGTGGTGAGCGTGAGGGTTAGGGTTAGGTTGAGGGTTAGGGTTAGTGTTAGGGTAAGCATTAAGTTTAGGGTTAGGTTTAGGGTTAGGGTGAGTGTGAGGTTTAGGGGTAGAATTAGGGTTAGGGTCAGGGTTAGGGTTAGGGTGAGGTTTAGGGTGGGGGTGATGGTAAGAGTAAGGTGAGGGTTAGGCTGAGGGTGAGGGTTATGATAAGGGTGAGGGTTAGTGTTAGGGTGAGTGTTAGTTTTAGGCTGAATGTGAGGGTTAGATTGAGGATAAGTGTTAGGGTTAGTGTGAGGTATAGAGTGAGGATGAGGGTTAGGGTTAAGGTGAGGTTTATGGTGAGGGTGAGATTTAGGGTTAGTGTGAGGGTTAGTGTTAGGGTTAGGGTTAGTGTTAGGGTGAGGGTAAGTGTTAGGGTGTGGGTTATGGTTAGGAGGAGGGTTATGGTTAGGGTGAGGGTTAGGGTTAGGATTAGGGTTATTGTTAGCATTTCGGTTAGGGTTACAGTTACAGTGAGGGTGAGGGTGAGGTTTAGGTTTAGGGTTCGGGTTAGTGTTAGGGTGAGGGTAAGTTTTAGGATGAGGTTTAGGGTTAGTTTGAGGGTTATGGTTAGGGTGAGGTTTAGGGTTAGGGTTATGGTTACCTTGAGCGTAAGGGTTAGGGTTAGGTTGAAGGTTGGGTTTCGGGTTAGGGTGAGTTTAGGGTTAGTGTGAGGGTTAGAGTTGGGGTTAGAGTTAGTGTTACGGTGAGGGTAAGTGCTAGGGTCAGGGTTTGGGTTAGGGTGAGGGTTATGGTTAGGTTGAGGGTTAGGATTAGGGTTAGGGTTATTGTTAGTGTTAGGTTTAGTGTTAAGGTTACAGTGAGGGTCAGGGTGAGGGTTAGGGTTAGGGTTAGGGTGAGGTTTAGGGTTTGCATTAGGGTTAGAGTTAGGTTTTGGGTGAGGGTGAGGTTTAGGGTTAAAGTTAGGGTTAGGGTGAGGGTTAGGTTGAGGGTTAGGGTTAGGGTTAGTGGTAGGTTTAGGGTTAGGGTGAGAGTTGATTGGAGGGTTAGGGTTAGGGTTAGTTTTAGGATTAGGGTTAGGGTTAAGTTGAGTGTGTGTGTTAGCGTTAGGTTTAGGCTTAGGCTTAGGTTTAGGATGAGGGTGAGGTTGAGTGTGAGGGTTAGGGTTAGGGTGAGTTTTAGGGTAAGCGTTAGTTGGAGGGTTAGGATTAGTGTTAAGGTTAGGATTAGGGTTAGGTTGAGGGCTAGGGTGAGGTTGAGGTTTAGGGTTTGGTTTAGGGTGAGGTTTAGGGTTAGGGTTAGGGTGAGAGTTAGGGTTTGGGTTAAGTTTATGGTTAGGTTGACGGTTAGGGTAAGGGTTATGTTGAGGGTATGGTTTAGGGTTAGGTTGAGGGTTAGGGTTAGGATTAGAGTTAGGGTGAGGGTGAGGGTGAGGGTTAGGGTGAGGGTTAGGGTGATTATTAGGATGAGGGGTAGGGTTAGGATTAGGGTTAGGGTGAGGGCCAGGGTGAGGTAGAGTTTTCGGGTTAGGGTTAAGGTGAGATTTAGGGTTAGGTTTAGGGTTAGTGTTAGGGTGAGTGTAAGATTTAAGGTTAGATATAGGGTTAGGGTGAGGTTGAGGGTGAGGGTTAGAGTTAGGGTTAGGTTGAGGGTTAGGTTTGGGGTGAGTGTTAGGGTTTCGGTTAGGGTGAGGGTGAGGGTTAGGGTTACCATTACAGCTAGGGTTAGGTTTAGGTTGAGTGTTACGGTTAGGGTGAGGTGGAAGTTTAGGATTAGCATTAGGGTAAGGGTTAGGGTTAGGGTGGAGGTTAGGGTTAGAATGAGGGTGAGGGTCAGGGTTAGGGTTAGGATTAGGTGTAGGTTTAGGGTGAGGCTGAGGGTGAGGGTGAGCATTAGGGTGAGCGTGAAGGTGGGGGTTAAGTTTACCGTTATGTTTAGGGTGAGGTCTAGGGTGAGGGTGAGGGCTAGGGTGAGGGTTAGTGTGAAGGTGAGGTTTTCGGTTTGGAAAGGGTTAGGGTTAGGTTTAGGGTGAGGATTAGGGTGAGGGTGAGGTTTAAGGTGAGTGTTAGGGTTAGGGTTAGGGTGAGGGTTAGGGTTAGGGTGATGTTTAGGGTGAGGTTGAGGGTGAGAATGAGGGTTCGGGTAAGGGTGTGGGTTAGGGTGTTGGTGAAGGTTAGGGTGAGAGTGAGGATTCGGGTGAGGGTGAGAGTTAGGGTGTTGGTGAGGTTTCGGATTAGGGTGAGTTTTAGGGTTAGGGTGAGGTTTAGGGTGAGGGAGAGGGTTAGGGTTAGGGTTAGGATTAGGGTTAGGGTTAGGGTGAGGGTTAGGGTGAGGGTTATGGTTAGTGTTATGTTGAGGATTAGGGTGAGAGTGAGGGTTAGGGTTTGATTAAGGGTTAGGTTGAGGGTTAGGTTAAGGGTTAGGGTTAGGGTTAGGGTGAGTGTGAGGGTTAAAGTTAGGGTTAGGGTGAGGGTTATGGTTGGGGTGAGAGTTAGGGTTAGGGTTAGGGTGAAGGTGAGGATGAGGGTGAGGGTGAGTGTGAGTGTTAGGGTATGGGTTACGGTTAGTTTTAGGGTGAGGGTTAAGGTGACGGTGAGTGTTAATTTTAGGGTGAGTGTTAGGGTTAGTGTGAGTGATAGGGTGAGGTTTAGGGTCAGATTTAGTGTGAGGATTAGGGTTATGGTTACCCTTAGGGTTATGTTGAGCCTATCAGTTAGGGTGAGGTTTAAGGTGGGGGTGAGGTTTAGGGTTAGCGTTAGGGTTAAGTTGAGATTAGGGTGAGGGTTAGAGTTAGGGTGAGGATTAGGGTTAAGGTTAGGGTGATGTTTAGGGTTAGGGTGTGTGTTAGGGATAGGTTTATGGATAGGGTGAGAGTTAGGTTTATGGTTAGGGTTCAAGTTAGGGTGAGTGTGAGTGTGAGTGTTAGGGTTAGGATTAGGGTTAGTGTTAGTGATTGGCTGAGGGTGTGGGTGAGGGTGAGGCTTAGGGTAATCTTTAGGGTTAGGGATAGTTTGAAGGTTAGGGTTAGGGTTAGGATGAGGGTTAGGGTGAGGATTATGGTTAGGGTTAGGGTGAGGGTTAGGTTTAGTTTGATTTTTAGGGTTAGTGTCAGGGTAAGTGTTAGGGTGAGGGTTAGGGTTAGAGTGAGGGATAGGTTTAGTTTTAGGGTTAGGGTGAGCGTTTGGGTGAGGGTTAGGGTGAGGGTGCGGTTTTCAGTTAGGAAAGGGTTAGGTTCAAGTTTAGGGTGAGGATTAGGCTGAGGGTGAGGTTGAAGGTGAGCGTTAGGGTTAAGGTGAGGTTTAGGGTTAGGGTTAGGCTGAGGGTTAGCGTTAGAGTGAGGTTTAGGATGAGGGTGAGGGTGAGGGTGATGGTGAGTTTTAGGGTATAGTTGAGGTTTAGTTTTAGGGTGAGGCTTAGGGTGACGGTGAGGGTCAGGGTGAGGGTGTGGAAAAGGGTTAGGGTTAGGTTCAGGGTGAGGGTTAGGGTTAGGGTTAGGTTTAGGGTGAGGTTTCGGGTTAGTGTGAGGTAAGGGTTCGGGTTAGTGTGAGGAAAAGGTTTAGGGTGAGGTTTAGGATGAAAGTAAGAGTTAAGGTTAGGTTTAGTGTTAGGGTTAGGGTGAGGTTTACGGTTAGAATTAGGGTTAGGGTTAGGTTGAGGGTGAGGGTTAGAGTAAGGGTTAGGTTGAGGGTTAGGTTTGGGGTGAGTGTTAGGGTTTTGGTTAGGGTGAGGGTGAGGTAGAGGTTTCAGTTTCGGGTGAGGGTTAGTGTGTGGGTGATGGTTAGTGTTCGAGTGAAGTTTAAGGTGACGGTGAGTGTTAGGGTCAGGGTGATGGTTAGAGTTAGTGTGAGTATTAGGTTTAGGGTTAGGGTTAAGGTAATTGTGAGGGTAAGGTTTAGGGTGCGGTTTAGGGTGAGGGTGAGGGATAGGGTTAGAATTAGGGTTATGGTGGGGGATAGGGTTAGGGTTAGGGTGAGATTGAGGGTTAGGTTTAGGTTTAGGATGAGGTTTAGGATTAGGGTGAGAATTAGGGATAGGGTTAGGGTTAGGGTTTGAGTTAGGGTTAGTATGAGGGTGAGAGTTAGGGTTAGGATTAGGGTTACGGTTAGTGTTAGGCAGAGGGTGAGGATGAGGGTGAGGGTTAGGGTTAGGGTGACTTTTAGGGTTAAGGTTAGGATGAAATGTAGGGTTAGTGTTAGGGAGATTGTTAGGTTTAGGGTGAGGGTTTGGTTTAGTTTGAGGGTTAGGGTGAAAGTGAGTTTGAGATTGAGGGTTAGGGTGAGGGTGATGGTGACGGTGAGGGTTAGGTTTAGGATTCTGGTTAGGGTTAGCGTGAGGGTTAGGGTTAGGTTTAGGGTTAGGGTGAGGGTAAGGTTGAGGGTGAGGGTTAGGGTTATGGTTAGGTTTAGCGTTAGGGTTAGGTTTCAGGTAAGGTTTAGGGTTAGGATGAGGATTAGGTTTAGGTTTAGGGTGAGGGTTAGGGTTAGGGTTAGGTTTAGGGTGAGGGTTAGTTTTAGGGTTAGGGTGAGGGTGAGGGTTAGGTTGAGGGGTAGGGTTAGGGATAGGGTAAAGGTTAGGGTTAGGGTGAGGTTGAGGGTGAGGTTTAGGTTTAGGGTGAGGGTTAGGGTGAGGGTTAGTGTGAGGTTTAGGTTTAGGGTAAGGGTAAGGGTTAGGTTCAGGCTGAGCCTTAGTTTTAGTTTAACGTTTAGGAATAGGGTGATGTTGAGGGTTAGGGTTCGGGTTAGTGTGAGGATAAGGGTTAGGGTGAGGATTAGGGTGAGGATGAGAGTTAGGGTTAGCATAAGGTTTAGTGCGAGGGTTAGGGTTAGGGTTGGGGTTAGGCTAGGGTAAGGGTTAGGGGTATGCTTAGGTTTAGGTTTAGGGTTAGGTTTCAGGTAAGGTTTATGGTTAGGATGAGGGTTAGGTTTAGGTTTAGGGTGAGGATTAGGCTTAGGGTTAGGTTTAGGGTGAGGGTTAGTGTTAGGGTTAGGGTGAGGGTGAGGGTTAGGTTGAGGGGCAGGGTTAGGGATAGGGTAAAGGTTAGGTTTAGGGTGAGGGTGAGGGTGAGGTTTAAGTTTAGGGTGAGGGTTAGGGTGTGGGTTAGTGTGAGGTTTAGTTTTAGGGTAAGGGTAAGGGTTAGGTCCAGGGTGAGCGCTAGTTTTAGGTTTAGGTTTAGGGTTAGGGTGATGCTGATGGTTAGGGTTAGGGTTAGTGTGAGGATAAGGGTTAGGGTGAGGATTAGGGTGAGGATGAGAGTTAGGGTTAGCATAAGGTTTAGGGCGAGGTTTAGGGTTAGAGTTAGGGTTAGGATTAGGGTAGGGTAAGGGTTAGGGTTAGCATGAGGGTTAAGGTTAGGGTGATGTTTAGGGTGACGGTGAGGGTTAGGGTGAGGGTTAGGTTGAGCGTGAGGGTTAGGGTGAGGGAGAGCGTGAGTGGGAGGGTGACCATGAGGATTAGGGTTAGGGTTAGATTTAGGGTGAGGATAAGAGTTAGGGTACTATTAGGGTTAGGCTGAGGGTGAGGGTGAGGGTCAGGGTTATGGTTTCAGTTAGGTAAGGGTTAGGGTTATGTTTAGGGTGAGGATTATGGTGAGGGTGAGGATTACGGTTAGGTTGAGGGTTAGGCTTAGTGTGAGGGTTACAGTTAGGGTTAGGATTAATGTGAGGATAAGGGTTAGGATGAGGGTTAGGTTGAGAGTGAGGGTTAGGGTTAGCGTTAGGGTTAGGGTGAAGGTTAGTGTGGGAGTTAGGGTGTGGGTTAGGGTTCGGGTTAGGGTTGGGTGAGGGTTAGGGTGAGCGTAAGGTGTAGGGTGAGGGTTAGGTTGAGAGTGAGGGATAGGGTTATGGTGAGGGTAAGTGTTAGGGTTAGGGTGAGTGTGAGGGTGATGTTAAGGGTAAGGGCTAGGGTCCAGGTTAGGGTTAGGGTGAGGGTTAGGGTTAGCATTAGGGTTAGGGTTAGGTTTAGGTTGAGTTTTAGGGTTAGGGTTAGGGTTAGGTTTACGGCGAGGGTAAGGGTTAGGATGATAGTTAGGGTGAGAGTGAAGGTTAAGTTTAGGTTTAGGGTTAGGGTGAGTTTGAGGGTGAGGGTTAGGGTTAGGGTTATGGTGAGTGTTAGGGTGAGGCTTAGGGTGAAGGTTAGGATTAAGGTTAGGCTTTGGGTTAGGGTGAGGGTTAGGGTGAGAGGAGGGGTTAGGGTGAGTGTTAGGGAGAGGGGAGGTATAGGGTTATGGTGAGGGTAAGTGTTAGGCTGAGGCTTAGGTTGAGAGTGAGCATTTGTGTTAGCATCAGGTTAGGGTTGAGGGTGAGGGTTAGAGTTAGGCTGAGGGGGAGTTTAAGGGTTAGGGTTAGGGTTAGGTTTCGGGGGATGTTAAGGGTTAGGGTGAGGGTGAGGTTTAGGGTTACACTTAGGTTCAGGGTGAGGATTAGGTTTAGGGTAAGGGTGAGTGTGAGTGTGAGGGTTAGGTTTAGGATTAGGGTTAAGGTTAGGCTGAGGTTGAGGGTATGAGTGAGGGTGAGGGCTAGGGTTAGGAGTAGAGGTAGGGTTAGGTTTAGGTTTAGAATTAGTATTAGGGTTAGGGATAGGATTAGGCTGAAGGTGAGGGTGAGGGTGAAGGTGAAGATGAGGTTTAGGGTTAGATTTAGGATTACAGTTAGGGTTATGTTGAGCGCTAGGATGAGGGTGGGGGTTAGGGTTAGCGTTAGGGTTAGGGTGAGGCTTAGGGTGAGGGTTGAGTGTTAGGGTTAGGCTTAGGTTGAGGGTTACAGTTAGGGTTAGGGATAGGGATAGCGTTAGGCTGAGGTTGAGGATGAGGGTGAGGTTTAGTGTTAGGATTACGGTTAGGGTGAGGGCTCGGGTGAGGGTGAGTGTTAGGGTGAAGGTGACTGTGAGGGTGAGGGTCTTGATTCGGTAATGTTAGGGTTAGGGTGAGGATTAGCTGAGTGTTAGGGTGAGGGTGTGGGTTTGGGTGATGGTGAGGGTTCGGGTTAGCATTAGTGTTATTTTAGGTTTAGGTTGAGTGTTAGGGTTAGGGTTAGGGTTAGGGTGAGGGTATGCGTTAGGGTGAGGGTTACGGTGAGGGTGAGGGATAAGGTTAGTGTTAGGGTTAGGGTGAGCATTTGGATGAGGGTTAGGTTTAGGGTTAGGGTGAGGGATAGGGTTAGGGTTGAGTTAAGGGTTAGCGTTAGTGTGAGGTATAGGGTTAGGGTTAGGGTTAGTGTGAGTATAAGGGATATGGTGAGGGTTAGGGTGAGGGTGAAGAATAGGGTTAGTGTAAGGGTTAGGGTGAGTGTTTGGATGAGGATTAGGTTCAGGTTTAGGGTTAAGGTGAGGGTTAGGAAGAGGGTAAGTGTTAGGGTGATGTTTAGGTTGTGGTTGAGTATTAGGGTTAGCATTAGTCTTAGTGTGAGGGTTAGGGTTAGGTATGCATTAGGCTTAGGGTTAGGGTTAGGGTGAGGGTTAGGATTAGGGTTAAGGTGAGGGTCAGGTTTAGGGTTAGCATTAGGTTTACGGTTATGGTTACCGTGAGGGTTTGGGTGAGGGTTAGGTTTAGGATTAGGTTTAGGGTGAGGCTGAGGTTGAGGATGAGGTTGAGGTTGAGGGTTAGGGTTAGGGTTAGGCTTAAGGTGAGGGCTAGGGTGAGGGCGAAGGTTAGGATGAGGGTTAGGGTGAGGGTGCGGTTTTCGGTTAGGAAAGGGTTAGGGTTAGGTTTAGGGTGAGGATTAGGCTGAGGCTGAGGTTGAAAGTGAGGGTTAGGGTTAAGGTGAGGGTTAGGGTTAGGTTTAGGCTGAGGGTTAAGGTTAGGGTGATTTTTAGGGTGAGTTTGAGGGTGAAGGTTAGGGTGTAGGTGAGGGTTGGGGTTAGGGTGACAGTGAGGGTTATGTTAAGGGTTAGGGCTAGTGTGAGGGTTAGGATTAGGGTTAGGGTGAGGAAAAGGTTTAGGGTGAGAATTAGGATGAGACTAAGATTTAGGGTTATGTTTAGCATTAAGGGTAGTGTGAGGTATAGGGTTAGAGTTCAGGTGTTGGTTAGGTTGAGGGTGATTTTTAGAGTTAGGGTTAGGGTGAGGGTTAGGGTTGGGGTGAGTGTTAGTGTTATGGTTAGGGTGAGGGTTTGGTTTCGCGTCAAGGTTAGGGTGTGGGTTAGGGTTAAGGTTGTGGTGAGGGTAAGGGTTAGGGTGAGATTTAGGGTGAGGGTTAGGGTTAGGTTGAGGGTTAGGGTGACGTTGAGGGTTAGGGTGACAGTGAGGGTTAGGTTCAGGGTTAGGCTTAGGGTGAGGGTTAAAGTGAGGGTTAGGGTTAGGTTTAGGGTTAGTGTGAGAATTAGGGATAGTTTTAAGTTTATAGTGAGGGTAAGGGTTAAGGTGAGGTTTAGGCTGATGGGTAGGTTTAGGGTAAGGGTGAGGGAGAAGGTGAGGGTAAAGATTAGAGTGAGGGTTAGGGTGAGGTTGATGGTTAGGGTTAGCATTAGGTTTAGGGTTTGGGTTAGGGTGAGGGGTAGGGTTAGGGTTAGGGTGAGGATGATGTTTAGGGTTACCATTAGGTTTAGGGTTAGCTTGAGGGTGAGACTATGGTTAGGTTTAGGGTGAGTGTTAGGTTCAGGTTTAGGGTCAGGGGTAGAGTGAGGGTTAAGGTTAAGTTGTGGGTTCCAATTAGGGTGAGAGTGAGGCTAAGGATTCTGGTGAGGTTTAGGGTGTGTGGGAGGGTTAGGGTTTGAATTAGAGTTAGGGTTATGGTGAAGGTGAGGGTGAGGGTTAGGGTTAGGGATAGGGTTAGAGTGAGGGTCAGGGTGAGGGTGAGGGTCAGGTTTAGGGTTAGGATTAGTGTAAGGTTGAGGGCTAGGTGAGGGTGAAGGTTAGGGTTTGGTTTCGGGTGAGTGTAAGTGTTAAGGTGACGGTTAGGGTTAGGGTTGGGATGAGGTTGAGGGTTAGGTTTAGTGTGAGGTTGTGGGGTAGGGTTAGGGTAAGGTTAAGGGTTAGAGTGAGGGTTAGGGTGAGAGTTAGTTTTAGGGTTAGTGTGCGTGTGAGGGTGAGGGTTAGGGTGATGTTTAGGCTGACAGTGAGGGTTAGGGTGAGGGTTAGTTTTAGGTTTAGTGTTAGCGTTACAGTGAGGGTTAGGGTCATGGTTAGGATTAAGGTGAGGGTTAAAGTGAGGGTGAGGGTTAGGGTTAGGTTTAAGGTGTGGGTTATGGTTAGGGTTAGGATTAGGGTGAGGTTTAGGGTAAGGGGTTGGGTCAGGGTTAGTGTGAGGTTTAGGGTTAGTGTGAGGTTTTGGGTTTGGTTTAGGGTAAGTGTGAGGATAAGGGTTAGAGTGAGGGATAGGGTTATTGTTAGGGTTAGGGAGAGGGTAAGTCATAGGATTGGGGTTAGGGTAAGGGTGCTTGTGAGGGTGATGGTTAGTGTTAGGTTTATGGTGAAGGTGAGGTTTTGGTTTAGGATTAGGGTTAGGGTTAGTTTTAGGGTGAGGGTGAGGGTTAGGTTTAGGATTAGGGTTAGGGTTAGGATAAGGTGTGGGTGAGGGTGAGGGTGAGGGTTAGGGAGAGGATTAGGTTTAGGTTTAGGGTTAGGGTGAGAGTGAGGGTTAGGTTGAGGTGAGGGTTCAGGTTTGGGTGAGGGTGAGGGTTAGGGTTAGAGTTAGGATGAGTGTTAGGGTTAATGTGAGGGGTAGGGTTAGGGTTAGGGTGAGGGTGAGGTTTAGGTTTAGTGTGAGGGTTAGGGTTAGTGTTAGGGGTAGGGTAAGGTTAAGGGTTAGGGTGAGGTTTAGCGTGAGGGAGAGGCTTATGATTAGGGTTAAGGTGAGGGTTAGGATGAGGGTGAGGTTTAGGGTGAGGTTGAAGGTTAGGGTGAGTGTGAGGTTTAGGGTTAGGGTTAGGGTTAGGGTGTGGGTTAGGTTTAGTGTTAGGGTTAGGCTGATGGTTAGGTTTGGGGTTAGGGTAAGGGTAAGGGTGACAGTGAGTGTTAGGATTAGGTTTAGGGTGAGTGTGAGGGTTAGGTTTAGGATTAGTGTTAGTATGATGGTGATGGTGAAGTTTTCAGTTAGTGTTAGCTTTGGGGCTAGGGTGAGGTTGAGGGGGGGGGTTAGGGTGTGGGTGACGGTTAGGTTTAGGGTGAGGTTTAGGGTGATGGTGAGGGTTAGGTGAGGGTGAGATGTAGGCTTAATGTTTGAGTTAGGCTGAGGGTTAAGATCAGGGTCAGGATTAAGGTGAGGGTTAATGTGAAGGTTAGGTTTAGGGTTAGGTTTAGGGTTAGTGTGAGGATTAGGTTTAGGGTGAGGGTAAGCTTTAGGGTGAGGGTTAGACTGAGGGTGAGGGATAGGTTTAGTGTTAGTGTTAGGGTGAGCATTTGGGTGAGGGTTAGGTTCAGGGTTAGGGTTAGGGTGAGTGTTAAGGTGAGGGCAAGTGTTAGGGTTAGGTTTATGTGGACGGTGAGGGATAGGGTTATGGTGAGGTGAGGGTGAGGGTGACGGTGAGGGTTAAGGTTAGGGTTAGGTTGAGGGGAAGGTATAGGTTGAGGGTAAGTACTAGGGTTAGGCTGAGGGTGAGGGTGAGGTTGAGGTTTAGGGTTAGGTTTAGGGTTAGTGTGAGGGTTAGTGTTAGTGTTAGAGTTAGGGTTAGTGTGAGGGTAAGTGTTAGGGTGAGTGTTTGGGTTAGGGTGAGTGTTATGGTTAGGGTGAGGGTTAGGGTTAGGTTTATTTTTAGGGTTATTGTTACGGTAATGGTGAGGGTGAGGTTTAATGTTAGGGTTAGGATGAGATTTAGGTTTAGGGTTAGGATGAGCGTTAGGCTGAGGGTTAGGTTTAGGGTTAAGTGTGTGGGTTAGGGTTAAGGTTAGGGTGAGGGTGAGGGTTCGGGTTAGGGTTAGCTTGAGGTTAGGTTTAGGGTTAGAGTTAGGGTGAGCATGAGGGCTAGGGTGAGGAGTAGGGTTAGGGTTAGGGTGAGGGTGAGGGTTAGGTTTAGTGTGAGGGTTAGGGTTAGGGTGAGGGTGAGGGTTACGGTTAGGGTAAGGGTAAGGTTGAAGATGAGGGTGATTGTTAGGGTTAGGTTTAGGGTGAGGGTGACCGTTAGATTTAGGATGAGGGTTAGGGTGAGTGTGAGGGTGAAGGTTAGGTTTAGGATTAGGGTTAGGGTTAGGCTTAGGGTGAGGGTCACGGTGAGGGTGAGGTTGACGGTAAGGGTGAGGGTAAGGGTTAGGGTTACGGTAAGGGTGAGGGTGAGGGTTAGGGTCAGGGTTAGGGTTACGGTAAGGTTTAGGGTGAGGGTGAGGGTTAAGGTGAGTGTGTGGTTAGGGTTAGAGTTAGGGTTAGCATGAGGGTTTTGGTTAGGGTTAGGGTTAGGGTGATGGTGAGGGTTAGGGTGAGTGTGAGGTTGAGGTGGAGGGTGAGGGTGAGGGTTATGGTGTGGTTTAGGGTTAGGGTTAAGGTGAGGGTTAGGGTTAAGGTGAGTGTGAGGGTTAGGTTTAGAGTTAGGGTTAGCATGAGGGTTATGGTTAGGGTTAGGTTTAGGGTGATGGTGAGGTTGAGGGTGTGGTTGAGGGTGAGGGTGAGGACGAGGGTTAGAGTGAGGGTGAGCGTTAGGGTGAGAGTGTGGGTTCCCTTGAGTGTGAGGGGGAGGGTTATGGTTAGGGTTCGGGTTAGAGTTAGGGTGAGGGTGTGGGTGAGGGTTAGGTTTAGGATTAGGATTAGCTTTAGGGTTAGGCTGAGGGTGAGTGTTAGGGAGAGGTTAGGGTTTGGGTTAGGGGGAGGGTTAGGTTAATGTTAGGGTTAGGGTTAGGGTGAGGGATAGGGTTAGGGTTAGGGTTAGGATGAGTGTTAGGCTGTGGGGTAGGCTTAGGGTTAGGGTGAGGCTTAGGTTTAGTGTGAGTTTTAGGGTTAAGTTTAGGTTCATGATTAGGTTTATGGTGAGGAGAAGGGTTAGGGTGAGGGTTAAGATGAGGGTGAGGTTTAGGGTTTGGGATAGGGTTAGGGTAATTTTAGGGTGAGGGCTAGAGTGGGTGTGAGGGTTAGGGTTAGGGTTAGGTATAGTGTGAGGATTAGGTTTAGGGTTAGGGTTAGGGTTCGGGTGAGTCTTAGGCTGAGGGGTAGGGTTATGGATAGGGTGAGGGTTAGGTTTAGTGTGAGGGTTAGGGTTTGGGGTAGGGTTAGGGTTAGGGTGAGGTTTAGGCTGATGGCTAGGGTTATATTTAGGGTGAGGGTTAAGTTTAGTGGGAGTGTGAGGGTTAGGTTTAGGGTTAGGGTTAGGGTTCGGATTCGGGTTCGGGTGAGGGTTCGGATTAAAGTTTGGATGAGCGTTAGGGTTAGTGTGAGGACTAGGTTTAGGGTTAGGGTTACTCTTAGGGTTAGGGTTAGAGTGAGGGTAAGGGTTACGGTTAGGGTGATTGTGAGGGTAAGGGTTAGGGTTAGTGTTAGTGTTAGGGTGAGAGTTCGGGTTAGTGTGAGGGTTAGAGTTAGGGTGAGTGTTAGGGTGAGTTTTAGGATTAGAATTAGGGTTAGGATTAGGGTTAGGGTGAGGATGAGGTTTAGTGTTAGTGTTAGGGTTAGGGTTATTTTTAGGGTTAGGGTGCGGGTGAGGGTGAGGGTGAGGGTGAGGTTTAGGGCTAGGGTAGTGTTAGGTTTAGCCGGAGGGTGAGGGTGAGTTTGATGGTTAATGTTAGGGTTAGGGTGAGGATGAGGGCTATGGTGACGGTGAAGTTTAGGGTGTGGGTGAGGATTAGGTTTAGGGGGAGGGTTAGGGTGATGGTGAGGATTAGGTGAGGGTGAGATTTAGGTTTAGTGTTAGAGTTAGGCTGAGGGTAAGATCAGGGTCAAGATTAAGGTGAGGGTTAAGGTGAGGATTAGTGTGAAGTTGAGGGTGAGGGTTTCCTTTATGTCAGGGTTAGGGGTAGGTTAGGGATTAGGGTGAGGGTGAGGGTGAGGGTGTAGTTTACATCAGGGTTAGGGTTAAGCTGAGGTTAGGGTTAGGGTGAGGTTTAGGGTTAGTGTTAGGATTAGGGTTAGGGTGAGGGTGATGTTTAGGGTGAGGGTGAGTGTTAAGGGGAGGGTTAGATTGAGGGTCAGGGTTAGGGTTAGTGTTAGGGTTATGGTGAGGGTGATGTTTAGGGTGAGGGTGAGGGTTAAGGGGAGGGTTAGATTGTGGGTCAGGGTTAGGGTGTTAGTGTTAGGGTTAGCGTTAGGATGAGGGTTAGGTTGACGTTTAGGGTTAGGGTTATTGTTAGAGTTACGGTGAGGGTTAGGCTTAGGGTTAGGGTTAGAGTTAGGGTGAGGGTTAGGGTTAGGGTTAGGATTATGGTAAGGGTTAGGGTTAGCGTGACAGTTAGGTTTAGGGTGATGTTAAGGGTGACTTTGAGGGTTAGGGTGAGGTAGAGCGTGAGGATTAGGGTGCGGGTGAGGGTGAGTGAGAGGGTGACGGTGAGGATTAGGGTTAGGGTTAGGTTTAGGTTGAGGGTAAGAGTTAGGGTTTGGATTAAGGTTAGTGTAAGGGTTAAGCTGAGGGTGAGGTTAAGGGTGAGGCTTTCGGTTTGGTAAGGGTTAGGGTTAGGTTGAGGGTGAGGATTAGGGTGAGGGTTAGGGTTAGGTTGAGCGTTACGGTTAGGGATAGGGTTAGGGTGAGGCTTTGGGTGAGAGGTAGGGTTAGGGTTAGGATGAGGGTTAGGGTTAGTGTGACCTTTACGGTAAGGGTTAGGGTTAGTGTGAGGATAAGGTTTAGGGTGAGGGTTAGGTTGAGACTGAGGGTTAGGGTTAGCGTTAGCCTTATGGTGAAGGTTTGGGTGGGGTTTACGGTGAGGGTTAGGGTTCGGGTTAGGGTTGGGTGAGGGTTAGGGTGAGCGTAAGTGTTAGGGTGTGGGTTAGGTTGAGGGTTAGAGATAGGGTTATGGTGAGGGTAAGGGTTAGGGTTAGGGTGAGAGTAAGGTTGAGGTTTAGGGTGAGGCTGAGGGTGAGGCTAAGGGTGAGGCTGAGGGTTAAGTTTAGGGTTAGGTTTATGATGAGGGCTAGGGTGAGGATTAGGTTGAGGGTGAAGTTTAAGGTGAGGGTTAGGTTTAGGGTGAGGGTTAGGGTTAGGTTAGGGTGAGGTTTAGGGTTAGGGTGATGTTTAGGGTTAGGGTGAAGGAGAGAGTTAGGGTTTGGGTGAGGGTTAGGGTTAGGGTGAGTGTTAGGGTTAGGGTTAGGGTGAGGTTAAGTGTTAGGATGAAAGTTACGGTGAGGGTGAGGGTTAGGCTTAGCTTTAGTGTTAGGGTGAGTGTTAGGGTTAGGGCTAGGGTGAAGGTTAGGGTGAGGGTTAGGTGGAAGTTTAGGGTTAGGGTTAGGGTTAGGGTTAGGTTGAGGGATAGGGTGAGAGGAAGGGGTAGGGTGAGGGTTAGGGAGAGGGTGAGGCTTACGTTGAGAGTGAACATTTGTGTTAGCATCAGTGTTGGGTTTAGGGTAAGTCTTAGGGTTAGGCTGAGGGGTAGTTTTAGGGTTAGTGTGAAGGTTAGGGTTAGGGTTAGGGTTAGGGGGAGGTTAAGGGTTAGGGTGAGGTTGAGGGTTGGTTAGGGTTAGCCTTAGTGTGAGGATGAGGGTTAGGGTTAGGTTTAGGGTGAGTGTGAGTGTGAGGGTTAGGTTTAGGCTTAGGGTTAGGCTTAGGGTTAGGCTGAGGTTGAGGGTATGAGTGAGGCTCACGCTAGCCCTCACGGCTAGGTTTAGGGTGAGGCTCAGATTTAGGGTTAGAGTTAGGGTGAGGCTTAGATTTAGTGTGAGGGTTATGGTTTGGATAAGGGTTAGGGTGATGGTAAGTGTTAGGGTGAGGATTAGGGTGAGAGTGAGGGTTAAGTTTAGCCTAAGTGTTACGTTGTCGGTTAGGGTAAGGGTTAGGGTTAGGGTTAGGGTTAGGGTGAGGGTGAGGGTTATGGTTAGGGTTAGGATGAGTGTTAGGGTTAGGGTGATGTTTAAGGTGAAATTGAAAATTAGGGAGAGTGAGAGGGTTCGGGTGAGGGTGACGGTTAGTTTGTGGGTGAGATTGAGGGTTAGAGTTTGGGTGAGGGTGAGGGTTAGGGTGATGTTTAGGTTGAGGGTGAGGTTTAGCGTGAGAGTTAGGCTTCAGGGTATGGGAAGGGATAGGGTGTAGGTGAGGGTTAGGGTGAGGGTGAGGCTTAGGGTGACCATGAGGTTTTCGGTCAGGAAAGGTATAGAGTTAGGTTTAGGGTGAGGATTACGGTGAGGGTGAGGATTAAGTTTAGGGTTAGGGTTAGGGGGAGGGTTAGGGTTAGGGTTAAGATGAGGGTTTAGGGTTAGGGTGATGTTTAGGGTGAGGGTGAGGGTGAGAGTGAGGATTCGTTTGAGGGTGTGGCTAAGGGTGTTGGTGAAGATTAGGGTGAGAGTGAGGGATCGGGTGAGGGTGAGAGTTAGGGTGTTGGTGAGGGGTAGGGTTAGGGTGAGGGTTAGGGTGAAGGTGAGAGTTACGGTCAGGTTGAGGGTTAGGTTAAGTGTAAGAGTGAGGGTTAGGTTTAGGGTGAGGGGTAGGGTGAGGGGTAGGGTTAGGGTTAGGGAGAGGGTTAGGTTTAGGGTTAGGATTATGGTGAGTGTTATGGTTAGGGTTAGGGTGAGGGTTAGGGTGAGGGTTACGTTTAGGTTTAGGGTGAGGATTAGGTTTAGTGTGAGGGTTAGTGTTAGGGTTAGTGTAAGGATCAGGGTTAGGTTGAGGATTAGGGTGAGAGTGAGGTTTAGGGTTAGATTAAGTTTTAGGGTGAGGGTTAAAGTTAGGGTTAGCGTGAGGGTTAGGGTTGGGGTGAGGGTTAGGGTTAGGATTCGGGTGAGTGTTAAGGTGAGGGTGAGGTTTAGGGTGAGGGTGAGTGTTAGGGTTAGGGTGAGCGATAGGGTGAAGGTTAGGGTTAGGGTGAGTGTGAGGATTAGGTTTAGGGTTACTCTTAGGGCTATGGTGAGGGTTTGGGTTAGGGTGAGTTTGAGGTTTAGGGTGAGGGTGAGGTTTAGGGTTAGCGTCAGGGTTAAGGTGTGAGTTAGGGTGAGAGTTAGGGTTAGGGTGAGGGTGAGGGTTAGGGTTAGGGTTAGGGTGATGTTTAGGGTTAGTGTGTGCGTTAGGGATAGGTTTATGGTTAGGGTGAGGGTTAGGTTTATGTTTAGGCTTCAAGTTAAAGTGAGTGTGAGGGTGAGTGTTAGGGTTAGGATTAGGGCTCGGGTTAGTGTTAGGCTGAGGCTGAGTGTGAGGGTTAGGGTTAGGGTAATGTTTTGGGTTAGCGTTAGTTTGAGGTTTAGGGTTAGGATGAGGTTTAGGGTGAGGATTATGGTTAGGGTTAGGGTGAGGGTTAGGTTTAGTGTGAGGGTTATGGTTAGGTTTAGGGTGAGGGTGTGGGTAAAGGTTAGGGTGAGGGTCAGTGTGAGGGTGAGGTTTAGGGTAAGGGTTAGGGTGAGTGTTTGGGTGAGGTTTAGGTTTAGTATTAGGGTTAGGGTGAGGGTTAGGATGAGGGTAAGGGTTAGGGTGAGGTTTAGGTTGTGGTTATGTATTAGGGTTAGCATTTGTCTTAGGGTGAGGGTTAGGGTTGGGTATAGCATTAGGGTTAGGGTTAGGGTTAGGGTGAGGGTTAGATTTAGGGTTAAAGTGAGGGTGAGGTTTAGGGTTAGCATTAGGTTTACAGTTAGGGTTAGAGTGAGGGTGAGGGTGAGGGTTAGGGTTAGGAATATGTTTAGGTTTAGGGTGAGGCTGAGGTTGAGGATGAGGTTGAGTTTGAGGGTTAGGGTTAGGGTTTGGCTTAGGGTGAGGTCTAGGGTGAGGGCAAGGGTTAGGGTGAGGGTTAGGGTTAGGGTGCGGTTTTCGGTTAGGAAAGGGTTAGTTTTAAGTTTAGTGTGAGGATTAGGCTGAGGGTGAGGTTGAAGGTGAGGGTTAGGGTTAAGGTGAGGTTTAGGTTTAGCGTTAGGCTGAGGGTTAGGGTTAGGTTGATGTTTATGGTGAGGGTGAGGGAGAGGGTTAGGGTGTAGGTGAGGGTTAGGGTGATGCTGAGGGTTAGGGTGATGCTGTGGGTTAGGTTGAGGGTTAGGGTTAGTGTGAGGGTTAGGATTAGTGTTAGTATGAGGAAAAGGGTTAGGGTGAGGATTAGGATGAGAGTAAGAGTTAGGGTTAGGTTTAGCCTTAGGGTTAGGGTGAGGTATAGGGTTAGAGTTCAGGTTAGGGTTAGGTTGAGGGTGAGGGTTAGACTTAGGGGTAGGGTGAGGGTTAGGGTTGGGGTGAGTCTTAGGGTTACAGTTAGGGTGAGGTTGAGCGTGACGGTGAGGGTTCGGGTGAGGGTTAGGCTGTCGGTTAGGGTAAAGTTTATGGTTAGGGTAAGGGTTAGGGTGAGGTTTAGGGTGAGGGTTAGCGTTAGGGTGACATTGAGGGTTAGGGTGACAGTGGGGGTTAGGGTGAGGGTGAGGTTTAGTTTTAGTGTTAGTGTTACAGTGAGGATGAGGGTCAGGGTTAGGATTAGGGTGAGGGTTAAAGTGAGGGTTAGGGTTAGGCTTTGGTTTAGTGTTAGTGTGAGGATTAGGGTTAGTGTTAGGTTTATAGTGAGGATAAGGGTTAAGATGGGGGTTAGGCTCATGTGTATGTTTAAGGTAAGGGTTAGGGAGAGGGGGAGGGTAAGGGTTAGGGTGAGGCTTAGGGTGAGGGTGAGGGTTAGGGTTAGCATTAGGGTTAGGTTTTGGGTTAGGATGAGGGGTAGGGTTAATGTTAGGGTGAGGATGAGGGTTAGGGTTGGCATTAGGTTTAGGGTTAGGGTAAGGGTGAGGGTTAGGGTTAGGGTTAGGGTGAGTGTGAGGTTGAGGGTTAGGGTTAGGGTTAGAGTGAGGGTTAAGTTTAAGGTGTGGGTTCCGGTTAGGGTGAGGGTGAGGCTAAGGATTAGGGTGAGGTTTAGTGTCTGGGTGAGTGTTAGGGTTTGAATAAGAGTTACGGTTTGGGTTAGGATGAGGGTGAGGGTGAGGGTTAGTGTTAGGTTTAGGTTTAGGGTTAGGGTGAGGGTCAAGGTGAGGGTTAGGGTGAGGGTTAGGTTTAGGGTTAGGGTTAGGGTTAGGATTTGTGTTAGGGTGAGGGCTAGGGTGAGGGTTCGGGTTCGGGTTTGTGTTAGGGTGAGGGTAATTGTTAGGGTGAGGGGTAGTGTGAGGGGTAGGGTTAGGGTTAGGGTGAGGGTGAGGGTTAGGTTTAGCGTGAGTGTGAGGGTCAGGGTTAGGGTGAGGGTTCGTGTTAGTGTTAGGATTAGGGTTGGGGTGAGGGTGAGGTTTATGTTTAGGGTTAGGGTGAGGGTTAGGTTTAGGGTGATGTTTAGGGTGAGGGTGAGGTTTAGGGTGACAGTGATGGTTCGGGTGAGGGTGAGGATTAGGGTGTGGATGAGGGTTATGGTGAGGGTGAGCGTTAGGGTTAGATTTAGGGTGTGGATTGGAGTTAGTGTTAGGATTAGGGTGAGGGGTATGATTAGGGATAGGGTGAGTTTTGGGGTTAGTGTGAGGTTTAGGGTTAGGTTTAGGGTAAGTGTGAGGATAACGGTTAGGGTGTGGGATAGGGTTATTGTTAGGGTTAGGGAGAGGATTAAGGTTAGGTTTAGGGTTATGGTGAGATGGAGGGTTAGCTTGAGGTGAGGGTTCGGGTTTGGGTGAGGTTTAGGGTGATGGTGAGGGTTAGGGTTAGGGTAAAGTTGAAGGTGAGGATCAGAGTAATGGTTAGTGTTAGGGTTAAGGTGAGGGTGAGGTTTCGGATTAGGATTAGGGTTATGGTTAAGCTTAGTGTGAGGGTGAGGGTGAGGATGGGGGTGAGGGTTAGGGTTAGGGTGAGGGTTAGGGTTATGGTTAGGGTTTGGGTGAAGATTATGGGTATAGTTAGGGTTAGGATGAGCATTATGCTGAGGGTTAGGGTTAGAGTTAGTGTGCAGGTTAGGTTTAGGGTTAAGGTTAGGGTGAGGGTGAGGGTTTAGTTTAGGTAACGTTTAGGGTAAGATTAGGGTGACCTTTAGGATGAGGTTGAGGGTTAAAATGAGGTTTTCGGTTAGGGTGAGCATTAGGGTTAGGATTAGGGTCAGGGTTATTGTTAGGGTGATGTTTAGGGTGAGGGTGAGGGTGAAGGTGAGGGTGAGGGGGAGGGTTAGGTTTAGGGTTAGCCTGAGGCTTATGGTTATGGTTAGGGTAATGGTGAATGTTAGGGTGAGTGTGAGGTTGAGGGTGAGAGTTAGGGTGAGGGTTAGAATGAGGGTGAGCGTTAGGTTGAGAGTGAGGGTTCGGGGGAGGGTTCAGGGGAGGGGGAGGGTTATGTTTATGGTTTGGTTTAGAGTTAGGGTAAGGGTGTGGGTGAGGATTAGGGTTAGGATTAGAGTTAGGGTGACGGTAAGGCTTCGGGTGAGGGTTAGGGTGAGGATGAGAGTTAGGGTTAGGGTGAGGGTGAGGGTAAGTGTTAACGTGAGGACTAGGGTTAGGTTTAGGATTAGGGTGAGTGTTAGGGTTTTGGTGAGGGTGAGGCTGAGGGTTAGGTTCATTATTAAGGTTA
The DNA here is from genome assembly GCF_024711535.1 of Dipodomys merriami. Taxonomy (NCBI): domain Eukaryota; kingdom Metazoa; phylum Chordata; class Mammalia; order Rodentia; family Heteromyidae; genus Dipodomys; species Dipodomys merriami. The sequence continues at coordinate 641,509 of NW_027203160.1, read as the reverse complement.
GGGTTAGTGTGAGGGTTAGTGATAGTGTTAGGGTTAGGGTGAGGGTTAGAGTTAGGGTAAAGGTGAGGGTTAGTCTGAGAGGTAGGGTTAGGGTTAGGGTGAGAGTTAGGCTCAGTGTGAGGGTTAGGGTTAGGGTGAGGGTAAGGGTTAGGTTTAGGTTTAGGGTGAGGGTGAGTGTGAGGGTGAGGGTTAGGGTTATGATGAGGGTTAGTGTTAGGGGGTGGGCTAGGTTGAGGGTTAGGTTGAGGGTGAGAGTGAGTGTGAGGTTTTCGGTTAGGTAAGGTTTAGGTTTAGGGTTAGGGTGAGGATTAGGGTGAGGTTGTGGGTTAGGGTTAGGGTGAGGGTGAGGGTGAGGGTTAATGTTAGGATGAGGGTTAGGGATAGGGTTAGTGTGAGGGTGAGGGTGAGGGTTTCGTTTACATCAGGGTTAGGATTAAGCTGAGGTTAGGGTTAGGGTGAGGGTTAGGGTTAGGATTAGGGTATGGGTTAAGTTTAGGGTGATGTTTAGGGTGAGGGTGAGGGTTAGGGTGAGAGTTAAGGGTTAGTGTTAGATTAGGGTTAGGTTGAGGGTGAGGTTTAGGGATAGAGTTAGGGTTATGGGGAGTGTTAAATTTAGGGTCAGGGTTAAGGTTAGTGTTAGGGTTAGGGTTAGCATGAGGGTTAGGCTGAGGATTAGGTTTAGGGTTAGTGTGAGGGTTAGGGTTAGGTTAGGGTTAGGGTTAGGGTTTGGTTAGGGTGAAGGTTAGTTTTAGGTTTAGGGTTAGGATAAGGTTTAGGCTGAGGGTTAGGTTTAGGGTTAGTGTGAGGGTTAGGTTTAGGGTTAGGGTGTTGACTATGCTGAGGGTGAGCGTTAGGGTGAGGGATAAGATTATGGCTGGGGTTAGCGTCAGGGGTAGGCTGAGGGTTAGGATTAGGGTATAGACTAGCGTTAGGCTGAAGTTGAGGGTGAGGTTGAGGGTGAGGGTTACTGTTAGAGTGAGGGTTAGAGTGAGGGTGAGGGGGAGTGGGAGTGTTTGGTTTAGGGTTAGAGTTAGGTTGAGGGTGAGTGTTAGGATTAGGGTTAGCACTAGGTTTAGGCTGAGGGTTAGGGTGAGTTTGAGGGTGAGGTTTAGGGTTAGGGTGAGGGTTAGGTTTAGGGTTAGTTTTAGGGTAAGGTTTAGGGTTAGGGTTAGGGTTAGGATGAGCATAGGCTGAGGGTTAGGGTTAGGGTTAGGTTTTGGTTAGGGTGAAGGTTGCTTTTAGGTTTAGGGTTAGGATAAGGTTTAGGATAAGGTGAGGGTGAGGGGTAGGGTGAGGTTGTGGGTTTGGGTTATGGTCAGGTTTAGGGTTAGGGTTAGGGTGAGGGGAAGGGTTAGAGTGAGCTTTAGGCTGAGGGTGAGGGTGAGGGTTTCGGTTAGTTAAAGGTTAGGGTTAGGGTGAGGATTAGGGTGAGGGTGAGGATTAAGCTGAGGTTAGGTTCAGGGTGAGGTTTCGGGTTAGGGTTATGGTGAGGGTTAGGGTTAGGATGATATTTAGGGTGAAGGTGAAGGTTAGAGTGAGGGTGAGGGTTAGGGTTAGGGTTAGGTTTAATGTGAGGCTGAGGGTTAGGAATAGGAATAGGATTAGGGTTAGGGTTCAGCTGAGGGTGAGGATCAGGGTGTGGGTGAAGGTCAGGGTCAGGGTTACGTTTAGGGCTAGAGTGAGGGTTACGGTTATTTTGAAGGTTTTGGTTAGGGTTAGGGTGAGGGTAAGGGTTAGGGTGAGGGTTAGGGTGAGTGTGAGGGTTTGGAATAGGGTTTGGGTTAGGGTTGGGGTGAGGGTTAGGGTTTGGGTGATGTTTAGAGTGAGGGTGAGGGTTAGGGTGAGGATGAGGGTGCGGTTGAGGGTGAGGGTTCCGTTGAGGGTGAGGGTTAGGGTGTGAGTGAGGATTAGGGTTAGGGTGAGGGTTAGGTTGAGGGTGAGGGTGAGGTTAGGGTTAGGGTTTGTGTTAGAGATAGGGTGAGTTTGAGAGTGAGGGTTAGGTTTAGGATTAGGGTGAGTGTTAGGTTTAGTTTGAGGGTTAGGTATATTGTTAGGGTTAAGGTAAGGGTGAGGGTGGGTGTTAGGGTTAGGTTTAGGGTTAGAGTTAAGGTGAGCGTGAGGGTGAGGGTTATGATTAGGTTAGGATTAGGGTTAGGTGAAGGTGAAGGAGAGGGTGAGTGTGAGGGTTAGTTTTAGGGTGAGGTTTAGGCTTATGGTTAGGTTTAGTGTGAGGGTTAGGATTAGGGTTGGGGTTAGGATGAGGGTTAGGCTGAGGGTTAGAGTTAGGATTAGGGTGAGGTTTAGGGCTAAGTTTAGGGTTAGGATAAGGGTTAGGCTGAGGGTTAGGGTTAGGGTTAGTGTTAGGGATTGGCTTAGGGTTAGGGTAAGAGTTAGGGTGAGGGTAAAGGTTAGTGTGAGAGTTAGAGTGAGGGTGAGGGTTAGGGTTAGGGTGAGTGTTAGGGTAAAATTTAGGTATAGGGTTAGGGTTAGGGTGAGGATAAGGGTGTGAGTAAGTGTTCGGGTGAGGTTTAGGGTGAGGGTGAGTGTTAGCGTCAAGGTTAGGTTTAGGGTGAGGGTTAGGGTTTGGGTGTTAGGGTGAGGTTTAGGGTGAGGGTTAGGGTTAGGGTTAGGGTGAGGGTAAGTGTTAGGGTGAGGATTAGTGTGAGTCTGAGGGTTAGGGTTAGCTTTAGGGTGATGGTTAGGGTTAGGGTTAGGATTAGAGTTAGGGTGAGAGTAAAGCTTAGGGTGAGGGTTAGGGTGAGGTTGAGCGTTAGTGTTAGGGTGACTGGGAGGGTAAGTGTGAGTGTGAGGACTAATTTTAGGGTTAAGATTAGGGTGAGTGTTAGGGTTATTGTGAGGGTGAGGGTGAGGGTTAGGTTCAGTATTAGGTTTAGGGTTAGTGTGAGGGTTAGTGATAGGGTTTGTGTTAGGATGAGGGTCAGAGTTAGGGTTAAGGTGAGGGTTAGTCTGAGAGGTAGGGTTAGGGTTAGGGTGAGGGTTAGGCTTAGTGTGAGGGTGAGGGATAGGTTTAGGGTTAGGGTGAGGGTGAGTTTGAGGGTGAGGGTTTGGGTTAGGGTGAGGGTTAGTGTTAGGGGGATTGCTAGGTTGAGGGTTAGGGTTTGGGTGAGGGTGAGGTTTTCGGTTAGGTAAGGTTTAGGGTTAGGGTTAGGGTGAGGATTAGGGTGAGGTTGTGGGTTAGGTTTAGGTTGAGGGTGAGGGTCAGGGTTAGTGTTAGGATGAGGGTTAGCGTTAGGCTTAGGGTGAGTGTGAGGGTTCCGGTGAGGGTTCGGGTGAGGGTTAGGGTGTGGGTTAAGGTTCGGTTTTGGGTGAGGGTTAGGGTGACAGTGAGTGTTAGGGTGAGGGTGAGGTTGAGTGTGAGGGTTAGGGTTAGGTTTAGGGATAGGATTAGGGTTAGGTTTAGGGTAAGGGTTAGGGTTAGGTTGAGGGTTAGGTTTAGGGTTAGGGATAGGTTTAGGGTGAGGTTAGGTTGAGGGTGAGGGTTAAGCTGTGGTTAGGGTTAGGGTGATGGTTAGGGTTAGGGTGATGTTTAGTGTGAGGGTGAGTGTTCGGTGAAGGTGAGGGTGAGGGTTAGTGTTAAGGTTAGTTTTAGGTTGAGGGTGATTGTGAGGGTGAGGATTAGGAATAGGATTAGGGTTAGGGTTAAGCTGAAGCTGAGGGTCAGGGTGAGGGTGAAGGTTAGGGTCAGGGTTAGGATTAGGGTTAGAGTGAGGGTTACGGTTAGTGTGAGGATAATGGTTAGGGTTAGGGTGAGGGTAATGATTAGGGTGAGAGTAAAGGTTAGGGTGAGGATTAGGGTGAGTGTGAGGGTTTGGATTAGGGTTTGTATTAGAGTTAGGGTGAGGGTTAGGATTTGGGTGATGTTTAGAGTGAGGGTGAGGGTTAGGGTGAGGATGAGGGTTCGGGTGAGGGTTCGGGTTCGGTTGAGGGTGAGGGTTAGGGTGTGGGTGAGGATTAGGTTTAGGGTGAGGGTTAGCGTTAGGCCTAGGTTTAGGGTTAGGTTGAGGGTTAGGGTTAGGGTTAGGGTGAGGTGTAGGGACAGGGGTAGGGTCAGGTTTAGGGTGAGGTTTAGGGTGAGTGTGAGGGTTAGGGTGAGGGTGAGTGTGAGGGTTAAGGTTAGGTTTTAAGTTAGATTTAGGGTGAGATTGAGGGTGAGGGTTAGGTTTAGGATTAGGGTGAGGGTTAGGGTTAGGTTGAGGGTTAGGGATAGTGTTAGGGTTAGGGTAAGGGTGAGGGTGAGTGTTAGGTTTAGGTTTAGGGTTAGAGTTAGGGTGAGGGTGAGGGTGAGGGTTAGGATTAAGTTACATTTAGGGTTAGGCTGAGGGTGATCGAGAGGATGAGGGTGAGGCTTAGGGTTAGGTGAGGTTTAGGTTTACGGTTAGGGTTAGGGTGAGGGTTAGGATTAGGGTTATGGTTAGGATGAGGGTTAGGCTAAGGGTTAGGGTTAGGGTTAGGGTGAGGTTTAGGGCTAGGTTTAGGGTTAGGATAAGGATTAGGCTGAGGATTAGGGTTCGGGTTAGTGTGAGGGTTAGGTTTAGTGTTAGGTTAAGAGTTAGGGTGAGGGTAAAGTTTAGGGTGAGGTTTAGGGTGAGGGTGAGGTTTAGGGTTAGGGTGAGGGTTAGGGTCAATTTTAGGTTTAGGGTTAGGGTTAGAGTGAGGGAAAGGGTGTGTGTAAGTGTTAGGGTGAGGTTTAGAGTGAGGGTGAGGGTTAGCGTCAAGGTAAAGGTTAGGGTTAGGGTTAAGTTGAGGGTTAGGGTTTGGGTGAGTGTTAGGGTGAGTTTTAGGGTGAGGGTGAGGGTTAGGGTGAGGGTAAAGTGTTAGGGAGAGGGTTACGGTGAGGCTGACAGTTATGGTTAGCATTAGGGTGAGGGTGAGGGTTAGGGTGTAGTTTTGGGTTAAGGTTAAGGATAGGGTGAGGATTAGGGTTAGGGTTAGGTTGAGGGTGAGGGTTAGGGTGAGGGGTAACATTAGAGTTTGGGTGAGGGTTAGGTTTAGTGTGAGGATTAGGGTTGGTTTAGGGTGACGGTAAGGGTTAGGGTGACGGTAAGGGTTAGGGTGACGGTTAGGTTGAATGTGAGGTAGGATGAGGGTTAGGGTTAGGGTGAGGGTTAGGGATAGGTTTAGGGTTAGGGTGAGGGTTAGGGTTAGGATTAGAGTTAGGGTGACGGTAAGGCTTCGGGTGAGGGTTAGGGTGAGGGTTAGGGTTAGGATTAGTGTTAGGGTGACGGTAAGGCTTCGGGTGAGGGTTAGGGTGAGGATGAGAGTTAGGGTTAGGGTGAGGGTGAGGGTAAGTGTTAGCGTGAGGACTAGGGTTAGGTTTAGGATTAGGGTGAGTGTTAGGTTATGGTGAGGGTGAGGCTAAGGGTTAGGTTCATTATTAAGGTTAGGGTTAGTGTGAGGGTTAGTGATAGTGTTAGGGTTAGGGTGAGGGTTAGAGTTAGGGTAAAGGTGAGGGTTAGTCTGAGAGGTAGGGTTAGGGTTAGGGTGAGAGTTAGGCTCAGTGTGAGGGTTAGGGTTAGGGTGAGGGTAAGGGTTAGGTTTAGGTTTAGGGTGAGGGTGAGTGTGAGGGTGAGGGTTAGGGTTATGGTGAGGGTTAGTGTTAGGGGGTGGGCTAGGTTGAGGGTTAGGTTGAGGGTGAGAGTGAGTGTGAGTTTTTCGGTTAGATAAGGTTTAGGGTTAGGGTTAGGGTGAGGATTAGGGTGAGGTTGTGGGTTAGGGTTAGGGTGAGGGTGAGGATGAGGGTGAGGGTTAATGTTAGGATGAGGGTTAGGGATAGGGTTAGTTTGAGGGTGTGGGTGAGGGTGAGGGTTAGGCTTAGGGTTAGTGTGAGGTTTAGGTTTACGGTGAGGGTAATGGTTAGGGTGAGGGTTAGGGTTAAGGTTAGGTTGAGGGTTAGTGTTAGGTTGATGTTTATTGTGAGAGTGAGTGTTAGGGTGTGGGTGAGTGTTCGGGTAGAGTTAGGATTCGGGTTAGGGTTAGGGATAGGGTTAGGGTTTGGGTAAAGTTCAGGGTGAGGGTGATGATTAGGGATACTGTGAGGGTTAGGGTTAGGTTTAGGGTTAAGATGAGGTTTAGGCTGAGGGTTAGGTTTAGGTTTAGGGTAAGTGTGAAGTTTCAGGTTAGGGTGAGGGTTGGATTTAGGTTTAGGGTTAGTATAAGGGATAGGGTGAGGGTTAGGGTTACGGTTAATATGAGTGTTAGGTTTAGGGTTACGGTTTCGGTTAGGTTGACGGTAATGGTTCGGGTGAGGGTTAGGGTGAGGCTCAGGGATAGGTTTAGGGTGAGGGTTAGGTTGAGTGTTAGGATTATGGTTATGGATAGGGTAAGGCTGAGGGGGAAGGAGAGGTTGAGGGTGAGCGTTAGGATTAAGGTTACTGATAGGGTGAGCATTTGGGTTAAGGTTAGATTTAGGGTGAGGGTTAGGCTCAGGGGTAGGGTTAGGGTTAGGTTGAGGGTTAGGTTTAGTGTGAGGTTTAGGGTTAGGGTTAGAGTGAGGGTTAGGTTTAGTGTGTTGGTGAGGGTTAGGCTTAGGTTGAGGGTAAGGGTTAGGGTGAGGGTTAGGGTGAGGGTGATGTTTAGGGTTAGCATTAGGTTTAAGGTTAGGGTTTGGATGAGGTTAGTGTGAGGGAGAGAGTCAGGGTGAGGGTAAGGGTTATGATGAGGGTCAGGTTTAGTGTGAGGGTGAGGGTTAGGTTTAGTGTGAGGTTGAGGGTTAGGTTTAGGGTGAGTATTAGGGTTAGGGTAAGTGTGAGGGTTAGGGTTAGGGTTAGGGTGAGGGTGAGGGTCAGGGTGAGGGATAGGTTTATGTTGAGGATTAGATTTAGGGTGAGGTTTAGAGTTTGGGTTAGGGTGAGATTTAGGGTTAGGGTGATGTTTATTGTGAGGGTGAGTGTTAGGGTGAGTGTGAGTGTTCGGGTGAGGGTGACTGTTCGGTTGAGGGTGACGATTAGGGTGTGGTTGAGGGTTAGGGTTAGTATGAGAGTCAGGGTGAAGTGTAGGGATAGTGTTAGGGTGAGGGTTAGGGTTAGTGTGAAGGTTAGAGTTAGGGTTACGTTTAGGGTTAGCGTTAGTGTGAGGATAAGAGTTAGGGTGTGGGTTAGTGTGAGGGTGAGGGTTACGGTTAGCGTTAGGGTTAGGGTGTGGGTTACTGTGAGGGTGAGGATTATGGTGAGGTTTAGGCTTAGGATGAGGGTTAGTATTAGGGTTAGTGTGAGGGTTAGTGTTAGGGTGATGTTTAGGGTGAGGTTGAGGGTTAGTGTGAGGGTGAGTGTGAGGGTGAGGGTTAGGGTTAGGTTTAGGGTGAGGGTGTGGGTTAGGGTTAGGATTAGTGTTAGGGTTAGGCTGAGGGTGAGGATGAAAGTGAGTGTGAGATTTAGGGATTGGGTTAGTATTAGGTTAAAGTTAGTTTTAGGGTGAGGGTTAGGGTTAGATATATTGTTAGGGTTAGGGTTTGGGTTAGTTAGGGTGAGGGTGAGGGTTAGCGTTAGGGTTAGGGTTAGGGTTAGGGTGAGGGTGGGGTTCAGGGTTAGGGTTAGGATTATGTTTAGGGTAAGCCTGAGGGGGAAGTGGAGGTTGAGTGTGAGGTTTTGGTTTATGGTTACGGTTAGCGTGAGGGTTACAGTTAGGTTTAGGGTTAGTATAAGGGCTAGGCTGATGGTAAGGGTTAGGGTTAGTGTGAGTGTTAGGTTTAGGGATAGGGCTTGGGTTAGGTTGAGGGTAAAGTTTAGAGTGAGAGTTATGGAGAGGATGAGGGTTAGGGTTACCGTGAAGGTTCGGGTGAGGGTTAGGGTTAGGGTTATGGTTAGGGGTAGCGTGAGGGTTAGGGTGAAGGTTAGGTTTAGGGTTAGGGTTCGAGTGTGTGTTAGGTTGTGGGTAAGTGTTAGGGTGAGGATTAGGGTGAGGGTGAGGGTTAATAGGAGGGTGAGGGTTAATGTTAGCATTAGGGTTAGGGTGAGGGTGAGGGTTAGGGTTAGGTTGAGGGTTAAGGTGAGGGTTAGGGTTAAGGTTAGGGATAGGGTGAGGATTAGGGTTAGAGTTAGGAATAGGGTGAGGGTTAGGCTGAGGGGTAGTGTTAGGTTTAAGGTGAGTGTTAGGTTTAGTGTGAGGATTAGGTTTAGGTTTAGGGTGAGGTTTAGGTTTATTGCGAGGGTTAGGGTTAGTGTTAGGGTGAAGGTAAGGGTTAGGTTGAGGTTTACGGTGAGGGTGAGGTTTAGGGTTAGCATTAGGTTTAGGTTTAAGGTTAGGATGAGGGTTAGGGTTAGGGTGAGGGTGAGGGTGATCGTGAGGCTTATGTTTAGGATGAGGGTTAGGGTTAAGGTGAGGGTTCGGGTTAGGTTTAGGGTGAGGGTTAGGGTCAGGGTAAGGGTTAGGGTGAGGGTTAGGGTTATGGTTAGGTTTAGTGTGAGGGTCAGGGTGAGGGTTAGGGTTAGGTTGAGGGTTAGGGTTAGGGTTAGTGTTAGGGTGAGGGTGAGGGTTATGGTCAGGGTTAGGTGGAGGATAATGGTGAGGGTTAGGGTTAGGATAAGTGTTAGGGTTAGGGTTAGGCTGAGGGTGAGGGTGAAAGTGAGGGTGAGGTTTAGGGTTAGGGTTAGGGTGAGGGGTAGTGTGAGGGGAAATGTTAGGTTTAGGGTGAGGATTAGGTTTAGGGTGATGTTTAGGGTGAGGGTGAGGGTTAGGGTGAGGGTGAGGGTGAGGGTGAAGGTTAGGGTTAGGGTTATGTTTAGGGTGAGGCAGAGGGTTAGTGTTAGGAATAGGATTAGGGTTAGGGTTAAGCTGAGCCTGAGGGTAAGGGTGAGGGTGAAGGTTAGGGTCAGGGTTAGGATTAGGGTTAGCGTGAGGGTTATGGTTAGTGTGAGGGTTATGTTGAGGGTTAGGGTGAGGGTAAGGGTTAGGGTGAGAGTAAAGTTTAGGGTGAGGGTTAGGGTGAGTGTGAGGGTTTGGATTAGGGTTTGTGTTAGGGTTAGGGTGAGGGTTAGGTTTTGGTTGATGTTTAGAGTGAGAGTGAGGGTTAGGTTGTAGGTGAAGATTAGGTTTAAGGTGCGAGTTAGCGTTAGGGGTAGGTTTAGGGTTAGGTTGAGGGTTAGGGTTAGGGTTAGGGTGAGGAGTAGGGACAGGGGTAGGGTCAGGTTTAGGGTGAGATTTAGGGTGAGTGTGAGGGTTAGGTTGAGGGTGAGGGTGAGGGTTAGGGTTAGGGTTTGCGTTAGACTTAGGGTGAGTTTGAGGGTGAGGGTTAGATTTAGGATTAGGGTGAGGGTTAGGGTTAGGTTGAGGCTTAGGGATGGTGTTAGGGTTAGGGTAAGGGTGAGGTTGAGTGTTAGATTTAGATTTAGGGTTAGAGTTAGGGTGAGGGTGAGAGTGAGGGTTAGGATTATGTTATTATTAGGGTTAGGCTAAGGGTGATAGAGAGAGTGAGGGTGAGGGTTAGGGTTAGGGTGAGTTTGAGGGTGAGGGTTAGGTTTAGGATTAGGATTAGGTTTAGGTTAGGGGGAGTGTTATAGTGTGGGTGAGGGTTCAGGTTCGGGTGAGGGTTAGTGTGTGGGTGAGGGTTAGGGTTAGGGTGAGGATTAGGTTTAGGCTTAGGGTTAAGGCTATGGTGAGGGTATAGGTTAGGGTTAGGTTTAGTGTGAGGATGAGGGTTAGGTTTAGTTTTAGGGTTAGGGTGAGGGTTAGGGTTAGGGTTACGGTTAGGGTTAGGGTGAGGGTGAGGTATAGGTAGAGGGTTAGTGTTAGGGTGAAGGTTAGGGCTAGTGTTAGGTCAGGGTGAGGGTGATTGTGAGTGTTAGGTTTAGGTTTAGAGTTAGGGTGAAGGTGAGGGTGAGGGTTAGGATTAGGGTTAAGGTTATGGTTAGGATGAGGGTTAGGCTGAGGGTTAGGGTTAGGGTTAGTGTCACCGTTAGGGTTAGGGTTAGGTTTAGGGTTAGTGTGAGGTTTAGTGTTAGATTTAGGGTTCGCATAAGGTTTAGACTGAGGGTAAGGGTTAGGGTTAGTGTGAGGGTTAGGTTTAGTGTTAGGGTAAGGGTTAGTGTGAGGGTAAAGGTTAGGATGAGTGTTACGTTGAGGTTGAGGGTTAGGGTTAGTGTGAGCGTTATGGTGAAAGTTAGGTTTAGGTTTAGGGTGAGGGTGAGGGTGTGGGTAAGTGTTAGGGTGAGGGTTAGGTTTAGGGTGAGGTTGAGATTTAGGGTGAGTGTAAGGGTTAGGGTGAGTGTACTGGTGAGGGTGAGGGTTAGGGTTAGCGTTAGGGTTAGGGTTAGGGTGAGGTTTTGCCTTAAGCTTAAGGATAGGGTGAGAATTAGGGTTAAGGTTAGGTTTACGGTGAGGTTTAGGCTGAGGGGAACAATTAGGGTTAGGGTGAGGGTGAGGTTTAGTGTTAGGTTTAGGGTTATGTTTAGTGTGACGGTAAGGGTTAGGGTGAAGGTTAGGGTGATTGTGTGGTTTATGGTTAGCATTAGGTTTAGAGTTAGGGTTAGGATGAATGTTAGGTTTATGTTTAGGGTTAGGGTTAAGGTGAGGGTGAGGGTTATGGTTAGGTTTAGGGTTATGGTTAGTTTTAGGGTGAGGGCAAGGGTGAGGGTGAGGTTTAGGGTGAGGGTGAGGTGGAAGGGGAGGTTTTCATTTAAGTAAGTTTTAGGGTTAGGGTTAGGGTGAAGTGTAGGGTGAGGGTGTGGGTTGGGGTTAGGGTTAGGTTTAGGGTTAGGGTGAGGCTGAGGGTGAAGGTTAGTGTTAGGATGAGGATTAGGGTTAGGGTTAGGGTGAGGGTGAGGGTAAGGGTTAGGGTTAGGGTTAGTGTGAGAGTTATGGTTACGGTGAGGGTTAGGGTTAGGGTGAGGAGTAGGGTTAGGGTTACTGGGAGGGTTATGGTTGGGTGATGTTTAGTGGGAGGGTGACGGTTAGGGGAGGGTGAGTGTTCTTTTGAGAATTAGGGTTAGGGTTAGGGATTGGCTTAGTGTGAGGGTAAGTGTTAGGGTGAGGGTTAGGGTGAGGGTGAGGTTTATTGTTAGGGTGAGTGTTAGGTTTAGGGTTATGATGAGGGTGAGGGTTAGGGTGAGCCGTAGGTTTAGGGTTAGGGTTAGTTTGCGGGTTAGGGTGAGGGTTAGGGTGAGGTTAAGGTTGAGGGTGAGTTTTAGGGTTAGGGTGAGGGTAAGGTTTAGGGTGAGGGTTAGGGTGAGGGTTAGGGTTAGGGTTAGTGATAGGGTAAGGATTAGTGTTAGTGTAAGAGTTAGGGTGAGGGTAAGGTTTAGGGTTAGTGTGAGGATAAGGGTTAGGGTGAGGATTAGGGTGAGGGTGAGGGTTAGGGTTAGGGTTATGGTTAAGGTGAGGGTTAGGGTGAGATGTAGGTTTACGGTTAGGGTTATTTTGCGGGTTAGGGTGAGGGTAAGGATTAGCGTGAATTTTAGGTTTAGGGTGAGGGTAATGGTTAGGGTGAGGGTAAGGGTTAGGTTGAGGGTTAGGGTGAGGTTTCGGGTTAGGGTTAGGGATAGGATGAGGATTAGGGTTAGTGTGAGGGTTAGGATTAAGTTTATTGTGAGGATAAGGGTTAGGGTGAGGGTTAGAGTGAGGGTGTGGTGTTGGGTTAGTGTTAGGGATAGGGTGAGCGTAAGGGTGAGGGTTAGGTTTAAGGTGAGGTTTATGGTGAGGTTTAGGGTGAGGGTGAGGGTCGGTTGAGGGTTAGGGTTAGGATTAGTGTTAGGGTTAGGGTGAGGGCTAGGGTGAGTGTGAGGTTTGGGTGAGGGTGAGGGTGAGTGTTTCAGTTATGTAACTGTTAGGGTTAGTGTGAGGATTAGGGTGAGGGTGAGGGTTAACCTGAGGTTAGGTTTAGCCTGATGGTTAGGGTTAGGGTAAGGGTGAGGGTTAGGGTTAGGGTGATGGTTAGGGTGAGGGTGAGGCTGAGAGTTAGGATTAGGAATAGGGTTAGTGTTAGGGTCAGGCTGAGGTGAGGGTCAGGATGAAGGTGAAGGTTCGGTTTAGGGTTATAATTAGGGTGAGGGTTAAGCTAAGTGTGTGGGTTAGGGTTAGGTTTATGTTTAGTGTGAGCGTTAGGATTATATTTAGGGTTAGCATAAGGGTTAGGCTGAGGGTTAAGGTTAGGGTTAGTCTGAGGGTTAGGTGTAGGGTTAGGGTAAGTGTAAAGTTTAGGGTGAGGGTTAGGGTGAATGTGAGGGTTAGGATTAGGGTGAGGGTTAGGGTGAAGGTTAGGTTTACGGTTAGGGTAGGGTGAAGGTTAGGGTGTGGGTTAGTGTAAGGGTGAGGGTTAGGGTGAGGGTTAGGGTGAGGGTTAGGATTAGGGTTAGCATTAAGTTTAGGGTGAGGGTGAGGGTTAGGGTGAGGGTTTGGGTTAAGGTTAAAGATAGGGTGAGGATTAGGTTTAGGGTTAGGTTTAGGGTGAGGGTTAGGAGGAGGGGTAGGCTTAGGGTTAGGGTGAAGGTTAGGTTTAGTGTGAGAGTTAGGGTTAGGGTTAGGTTGATGGTAAGGGTTAGTGTGAGGGTTAGGGTGAGTGTGAGGTTAAGGGTTAGCATTAGGTTTAGCCTTAGGTTTAGGATGAGTGTTAGGGTTAGGTTTAGGGTTAGGGTGAGGGTGAGGGCGAAGGTTAGAGTTAGGATGAGGGTAGGGGTTAGGGGTAGAGTGAGGGTTAGGGTTAGGGTTACTGTGAGGGTTAGGATTATGGTGAGGTTTAGGGTGAGGGTGAGGGTTAGGTTTAGCATTAGGGTGAGGGTTATCTTTAGGGTCATGATTAGTGTCCGGGTGAGGGTTAGGATGAGGGTGAGTGTTCTGCTGAGATTTAGGATTAGGGTTAGGATCAGGGATAAGTTTAGTGTGAGGGTAAGGGTTAGGGTGAGTGTTATGGTGAGGGTCAAGTTTAGGGTTAGGGTGAGCGTTAGGGTTAGGGTTAGGGTTATATTTAGGGTGAGGGTTAGGGTGAGCGGTAGGTTTAGGGTTAGGGTTAGTTTGTGGGTTATGGTGAGGGTAAGGGTTAGGGTGAGGTTTAGGTTTAGGATGAGGGTTAGGGTTAGGGTAAGGGTAAGGGTTAGGTTGAGAGTGAGTGTGAATGTGAGGGTTAGGGTTAGCATTAGAGTTAGGTGAGGGTGAGGGATAAGGTGAGGTTTAGTTTGAAGATGAGGATTAGGGTTAGTGTGAGGTTTAGGGTGAGGGTTAGTGTTAGGGTTTGGGTTAGGGTGAGGGTGAGGTATAGGGTGAGGGTTAGTGTTAGGGTGAGGGTTAGGGATAGGGTTAGAGTTAGGGTGAGGATGAGGGTGAGTGTTAGGTTTAGGTTTAGGGTGAGTGTGAGGGTGAGAGTTAGGATTAGGAATAGGGTTAGGGTTAGGGTTAGGGTTAGGCTGAGAGTGAGGGTCAGGGTTACGGTGAGGGTTAGGGTTTGGGTGATGTTTAGGGTGAGGATGAGGGTTAGGGTGAGGATGCGGGTTTGGGTGAGGGTGAGGTATCAGGTTAAGGTGTGGGTGGGATTAGGGTTATGGTGAGGGTTAGCATTAGGTTTAGGGTTAGTGTGACAGTGAGGGTGAGGGGTAGGGTTAGGGTTAGGTTGAGTGTTAGGGTTAGGATAAGGGTGATGGTTAGGGAGAGGGGTAATGTTAGGGTTAGGGTGAGGTTTAGGATGAGTTTGAGGGTTAGGGTTAGGTTGAGAGTTAGGTTTAGGGTTAGGGTTAGGGTGAGGGTTAGGGTTAGAGTTAGGGGTAAGGTGAGTTTGAGGGTGAGGTTTAGGTTTAGGTTTAGACTTAGAGTTAAGGTTATGGTGAGGGTAAGTGTTAGCGTGAGGTTTAGTGTGTGGATGAGGATTAGGGTTATTATTACGGCTAGGGTGAGGGTTAGTGTTAGGGTGAGCGTTAGGGTGAGGGTGAGGTATAGGGTGAGGTTTTCGGTTAGGGTGAGGGTTAAGGATAATGTTAGGTTAGGGTGAGGGTGAGGGTGAGTGTTAGGTTTAGGTTTAGGTTTAGAGTTAGGGTGAGGATGAGAGTGAGGGTTAGGATTAGTGTTAGGGTTAGGGTTAGGATGAGGGTTAGGCCGAGGGTTAGGGTTAGGGTTAGGGGTAGCATAATGTTTAGGTTGAGGGTTAGGGTTAAGCTTAGGGATAGGGTTAGGGTGAGGGTTAGGCTGACAGTAAGTGTTAGGGTGAGGTTTAGGGTGAGGTTGAGTAGTAGGCTTAGCATCATTCTTAGGGTGAGGTTTAGGCTTAGGTATAGCATTAGGGTTAGGGTTAGGGTTATGGTGAGGGTTAAGATTAAGGCTAAGGTTAGGGTGAGGTTTAGTTTTAGCATTAGGTTTAGCGTTAGGGTGAGGGTTTGGGTTACGGTGAGGGTTACCTTTCATGTGAGGGTTAGGGTAAGGGTTAGGTTTAGGATGAGGGTTAGGGTTGGTGAGAGGTTTAGGGTGAGGGTGGGTGTTAGGGTTAGCGTCAGCGTTAGGGTGAGGGTGAGGTTTTGAGTTAGGTTAGACTGACGTTGAGGGTGAGGGTTAGGTTTGGTGTTAGTGTTAGTGTTAGGGTTAGGTTTAGGGTTAGGGTGAGGGTTAGGGTGAGGGTTAGGTTGTTGGTAAGTGTTAGAGTGAGGGTTAAAATGAGGGTGAGGGTTAGGGTAAGGATGAGGGTAAGGGTTAGTTTGAGGGTTAAGGTGAGGGTGAGGGATAGGGTTAGCATTAGGTTTAGGGTTAGGGTTAGGGTGAGCGATCGGGATAGGGTTAGGGTTAGGGTTAGGGTGAGGGTGAGGGTTATGTTGAGGCTGAGGGTGACGTTGAGGGTTAGGGATAGGGTTAGGGTGAGGGTGAGGGTGTGGGTGAGGGTTAGGGTTAGGATTAGTGTTAGGGTTAGGGTTTCGCTGAGGGAGAGCTTGAGGGTGAGTGATAGGGTTAGGTTTAGGTTTAGGGTGAGGGTTAGGTTTAGTGTGAGTGTTAGGATTAGGGTGAGGGTTAGGTTTACGGTTAGGGTGAGTGTTAGTGTGAGGTTTAGGGTTAGGGTTAGGTTTAGGTGAGGGTTAGGGTGAGGGTTAGGGTTAATGTTAGGGTTAGGTTGAGGGTGAGGGTAAGGGTGACGTTGAGAGTTAGGGTTAGGATTTAGGGTTAGGGTTAGTTATAGGGTGAGGCTTAGGGTGAGGGGTAAGGCTAGGGTTAGGAAGAGGGTTAGGGTTAGTGTGAGGGTTAGAGTTATGGTTAGGGTTAGGGTGAGGCTATGGATTAGGGTGAGGTTTAGTGTGAGGGTGTGGGTTAGTGTGAGCGTTTTTGTTAGGTTTAGCGTAAGGTTTATTGTGAGGTCTAATGTGAGGTTGCGGGTTAGGGAGAGGGAGAGGGTGAGGGAGAGCGTGTCAGTTAGGTAAGGGTTAGGATTCGGGTCAGGGTGAGGATTAAGGTGAGGGTTAGTGATAGGATGAAGTTTAGGGTTAGGCTGATGGTTAGGGTTAGTGTGAGGTTTAGGGTTAGGGTTAGGGTTAGAGTGAGGTTTAGGGTTCGGGTTTGCATTAGGGTTAGGATGAGGGTTAGGGTGATTTTAAGGGTTAGGGATAGGGTTAGGGTTAGTGTTAGGGTGAGGGTTAGGGTTAGGATTAGGTTTAGTATGATGGTTAGGGTAAGGGGTAGGGGTAGGGTTAGGGTGAATGTTAGGATTAGGGAGAGGGTTAGGGTTAGGGTTAGGGTGAGGTTAAGGATTAGGGTGAGGTTGAGGGTTAGTGTTAGGTTTAGGGTGATGGTGAGGGTGAGGGTTACGGTTAGGTTTAGGCTTAGTTTGAGGGATAGGATGAGGGTTTTGTTTAGTGTTAGTGTTAGGGTTAGGGTGAGGTTTAATATTAGTGTGAGGGTTAGGGTGAGGTTGAGGGTGAGAGTAAGGGTTTGGGTGAGGGTTAGAGTGAGTTTTAAAGTTCTGGTTAGGGCTAGGGTGAGGCTTATGGTGAGGGTCAGGGTTAATGTTATGTTTAAGGTGAGGTTTAGGGTTAGGGTTAGGGTTTGGGTGAGGATTAGGGTGAGGGTGGGATTAGGATGAAGGTTAGGGTTAGAGTGAGTATTAGGGTTAGGGTTAGGGTTAGATTAAGGTTTAGGGTGAGGGTTAAGATAAGGATTAGGGTTAGGGTAAGGGTGGGTGTGAGGGTTAAAGTTAGGGTTAGGGTGAGGGTTAGGGTTTGGGTGAGGGTTAGGGTTAGGGTTAGGCTGAGCGTGAGGGAAAGGGTTTGGATGAGTGTGAGTGTTAGGGTGTTGGTGACGGTTAGGGTTAGAATGAGGGTTAAGTTGACGTTGAGGTTTAGGGTGAGGGTTAGGGTTAGGGTTAGGGTGAGCGATAGCATGAGGGTTAGGGTTAGGGTGAGTGTGAGGATTAGGATTAGGGTTACCCTTAGGGTTATGGTGAGAGTATGGGTTAGGGTGAGATTTAGGGTGAGGGTGAGGGTTAGGGATAGCATTAGGGTTAAGGTGAGGGTTAGGGTTAGGGTTAGGGTGAGGGTGAGGGTTAGGGTGATATTTAGGGTGAGGGTAAGGGTGAGGGTATGGGTGAGGTTTAGGGTATAGTTGAGGGTTAGTTTTAGATTGAGGGTTAGGGTGACGGTGAGGGTTAGGGTGAGAAGTGTGGAAAAGGGTTAGGTTAGGTTCAGGGTGTGGGTTAGGGTTAGGTTTAGGGTGAGGGTTTGAGTTAGTGTACGGGTTAGTGTTTGGGTTAGTGTGAGGAAAAGGGTTAGGGTGAGGATTAGGATGAGAGTAAGATTTAGGGTTAGGTTTAGCTTTAGGGTTAGGGTTCGGTTTAGGGTTAGGGTTCGGGTTAGGGTTAAGTTGAGGGTGAGGGTTAGAGTTAGGGTTCGGGTGAGGGTTAGGTTTGGGGTGAGTGTTAGGGTTACGGTTAGGGTGAGGGTGAGGTTGAGGGTTGGGTTTCAGGTGAGGGTTAGGGTGTGGGTGACGGTTAGTGTTAGGGTGAGGTTCAAGGTGACAGTGAGGGTTAGGATGAGGGTGATGGTTAGAGTTAGTGTGAGTATTAGGTTTAGGATTAGGGTTAAGGTTATGGAGAGGGTAAGGCTCAGGGTGAGGTTTAGGGTGAGGCTGAGAGTTAGGGTTAGCGTTAGGGTTACGGTGAGGGATAGGGTTAGCGTTAGTGTTAGGGTGAAGTTGAGGGTTAGGATTAGGGTTAGGATGAGGTTTAAGGTTAGGGTGAGGGTTAGGGATAGGGTTTGGGTTATGGTGAGGGTTAGGGTTAGGGTTACGTTTTGAGTTGGGTGAGTATTAGGGTGAGCTTTAGGGTTAGGATTAGGGTTATGGTTAGTGTTAGGCAGAGGGTGAGGGTGAGCATGAGGGTTAGGTTTAGTGTCAGGTTTAGGGTTAGGGTTAGTGTGAGGGGTAGGGTTAGGGTTAGGGAGAGGGATAGGGTTAGGGTGAGGGATAGGGTGAAGGTTAGGGTCACTGGTAGGTTTAGGGTTAGGTTGAGATTTAGTGTTAGTGTGAGGGTTAGGGTTAGTGTTAGGGTGATGGTAAGGGTTACTGTGAGATTTAGGGTGAGGGTGACAGTTAGGGTTAGCTTAGGTTTAGGGTGAGGTGAGGTTTCGGGTTTGCACTAGGGTTAGGGTGAGGGTTATGGTGAGGGATAAGGTTAGGTCTAGGGTGAGGGTGAGGGTGAGGGTTAGGTTTAGGGTTATGTTGAGTGTTAGGTTTAGGGTGAGGGTTAGGGTTAGGGTGAGGTTTAGGGTGAGGGTGAGGGTGAGGGTGAGGGTTAGGGTTAGGTTTAGGGTGAGGGTGAGGGTGAGGGTGAGATTTAGGTTTAGGGTTAGGTTTAGGGTTAGATTTAGGGTGAGGGTGAGGGTTAGGGTTAGTGTGAGGGTGAGAGTGAGGGTTAGGGTTAGGGTTAGGGTGAGTGTGAGTATTAGGGTTAGGGTTACCATTAGGGTTATGGTAAGGATATGGGTTAGGGTGAGGGTGAGGGTTAGGGTTAGCGTTAGGGTTAAGGTGAGGTTTAGGGTTAGGGTTAGGCTGAGTGTTACGGTTAGATTGATGTTTAGGGTGAGGATAAGGGTGAGGCTGAGGGTGAGGGTTAGGTTATAGGTGAGGGTTAGGTTTAGGGTGAGGGTTAGGGTGATGGTGAGGGTTAGGGTGAGGGTGTGGAAAAGGGTTAGGTTTCGTTTCAGGGTGAGGGTTAGGGTTAATTTTAGGCTGAGGGTTAGGTTGAGGGTTTGAGTTAGTGTAAGGGTTAAGGTGTAGGGTTAATGTGACGAAACGGGTTAGGGTGAGGATTAGGATGAGAGTAAGATTTAGGGTTAGGTTTAGCTTTAGGGTTAGGGTGAGGTTTAGGGTTAGGGTTCATGTTAGGGTTAAATTGAGGGTGAGGGTTAGAGTTAGGGTTCGGATTCGGGTTAGGTTTGGGGTGAGTGTTAGGGTTACGGTTAGGGTGAGGGTGAGGGTGAGGGTTGGGTTTCGGGTGAGGGTTAGGGTGTGGGTGACGGTGAGTGTTAGGGTGAGGTTTAAGGTGACATTGAGGGGTAGGGTGAGGGTGATGGTTATAGTTAGTGTGAGTATTAGGTTCAGGGTTAGGGTTAAGGTTATGGAGAGTGTAAGGGTCAGGGTGGGGTTTAAGGTGAGGGTGAGGGTTAGGGTTAGGTTTAGGGTTAGGGTGTAGTTGAGGGTTAGGGTGATGGTGAGGGTTAGGGTGAGGGTGAGGAAAAGGGTTAGGTTTCGTTTCAGGGTGAGGGTTAGGGTTAATTTTAGGGTGAGGGTTAGGTTGAGGGTTTGAGTTAGTGTAAGGGTTAAGGTGTAGGGTTAGTGTGACGAAACAGGTTAGGGTGAGGATTAGGATGAGAGTAAGATTTAGGGTTAGGTTTAGCTTTAGGGTTAGGGTGAGGTTTAGGGTTAGGGTTCATGTTAGGGTTAAATTGAGGGTGAGGGTTAGAGTTAGGGTTCGGATTCGGGTTAGGTTTGGGGTGAGTGTTAGGGTTACGGTTAGGGTTCGGGTGAGGGTGAGGGTTGGGTTTCGGGTGAGGGTTAGGGTGTGGGTGACGGTGAGTGTTAGGGTGAGGTTTAAGGTGACATTGAGGGGTAGGGTGAGGGTGATGGTTATAGTTAGTGTGAGTATTAGGTTCAGGGTTAGGGTTAAGGTTATGGAGAGTGTAAGGGTCAGGGTGGGGTTTAAGGTGAGGGTGAGGGTTAGGGTTAGGTTTAGGGTTAGGGTGTAGTTGAGGGTTAGGATTAGGGTTAGGATGAGGTTTAGGGTTAGGGTGAGGGTTAGGGATAGTGTTAGGGTTATGGTGAGGGTTAGGGTTAGGGTTACGTTTTGAGTTAGGGTGAGTATGAGGGTGAACTTTAGGGTTAGGATTAGGGTTAGGGTTAGTTTTAGGCAGAGGGTGAGTGTGAGAGTGAGGGTTAGGGTTAGGGTGAGGTTTAGGGGTAGGGTTAGGGTGAGGGGTAGGGTTAGGGTTATGGAGAGGGATTGGGTTAGGGTAGGGATAGGGTGAGGCTTAGGGTCACAGGTAGGTTTAGGGTTAGGTTGAGGATTAGGGTTAGTGTGAGGGTTAGAGTTAGTGTTAGGGTGAGGATAAGGCTTATTGTGTGGTTGAGGGTGAGGGTGACAGTTAGGGTTAGCTTTAGGTTTAGGGTGAGTTGTGGTTTCGGGTTTGCATTAGGGTTAGAGTGAGGGTTATGGTGAGGGTTAGGGTTAGGGTTAGGGTGAGGGTGACGGTGAGGGTTAGGGTTAGGGTGAGGGTGAGGGTGAGGGTGAGGTTTAGCGTGAGGGTGAGGGTGAGGTTTAGGTTTAGGTTTTGGGTTAGGGTTAGGGGTAAATTTAGGGTGAGGGTGAGGGTGAGAGTTAGGATTAGGGTCAGGGTGAGTGTGAGGTTTAGGGTTAGGGTTAGTATCAGTTTGAGGGTTAGGGATAATGTGAGGTTTAGGGTGAGGGTGAGGGTAAGGCTTAGTGTGAGGGTTAGGGTGAGGGTTAAAGTTAGAGTGAGGGGTAGAGGTAGGGTTAGGGTTAGGTTTAGCGTTAGGATTAGGCTGAGGGTGAGGGTGAGGGTGAGGGTGAAGGTGAGGTTTAGAGTTAGGGTTAGGGTGAGGGTGAGGGTGAGGATTAGGTTTAGGGTTATGGTGAGTGTTAGGTTTAGGTTGAGTGTTAGGGTTAGGGTTAGGTTTAGGGTGAGGGTGAGGGTCAGAGTTAGGGTGAGGGTAAGGGTGAGGGTGAGGGTTAGGTTTAGGGTGAGGGTGAGGGTGAGGGTGAAGGTAAGGGTTAGGGTGAGGGTGAGGGTTAGGGTTAGGGTTAGTGTTAGTTTGAGGGTTAGGGTTAATGTGAGGTTTAGGGTGAGGGTGTGGGTAAGGGTTAGTGTGAGGGTTAGGGTGAGGGTGAGGGTTAGTGTTAGGGTCATGGTTAGCGTTAGGGTTCGTTTGAGGATTAGGGTGAGGTTTTGGGTTAGGGTGGCTGTTAGGTATAGGCTGAGTGTTAGGTTTAGGGTTAGGGTGAGGGTTAGGATTAGTGTGGTATTTAGGCTGAGGATGAGGCTGAGTGTGAGAGTTCGGGTTCTCATGAGGGTTAGCTTTTGGATGATGGTTAGGATTAGGATTAGGGTTAGGGTGAGGTTGAAGTCTAGGGTGAGTGTGAGGGGTAGGGTTAGGTTTAGTGTGATTTTTAGGTTTAGGGTTAGTGTTAGGTTAGGCTTATGGGGAGGGTTAGGGTGAGGGTTAGGTTTAGGATTAGGGTTAAATTTAGGGTGAGGGTTACAGTGAGGTTTAGGGTTAGGGTTATGATGAGGGTTAGGTTTAGAATGAGGGTTAGATTGAGCGTGAGGGTTAGGTTAGGGTTTGGGTAAGGGAAAGGGTGAGAGTTAGGGTTAGGTTGATGGTGAGGGTTAGGGTGAGAATTTTGGTTAGTGTTAGGTTTAGTGTTATTGTTAGTGTTAGTGTGAGGGTGATGGTTATGGTTAGGGTTTGTATTAGGGTGAGGTCTAGGGTGAGGGTGAGGGTTAGTGTTAGTGTTAGGGTTAGGTATAGGGTGAGTGTTAGTGTTATGATTTGGGTGAGGGTTAGGTTGAGCAGTAGGGTTAGGTTTAGGTTTAGTGTGAGAATTCGGATTAGGGTTAGGATTAGGGTTAAGGTGAGGGTCAGGGTTAGGTTGAGGGTTAGGGTTCTGGTGAAGTTTAGGGTTAGCATTAGGGATAGGGTGAGTGTTAGGGTGTGGGTAAGGGTCTGGGTAAGGGTTAGGGTGAGGGTGAGTGGTAGGGTTAGGTTTAGGGAGAAGGTTAGTGTTAGGGTGAGGGTTTGGGTTAGTTTGAGGGGTAGGGTGAAGTTGATTTTGAGGTTGAGAGTTAGGGTGAGGGTGATGGTGACGGTAAGGTTTAGGGATAGCATACGGGTTAGGGTTAGGGTGAGGGTTAGGGTTAGGTTGAGGGTTAGGGTGAGGGTGAGGGTGAGGGGGAGGGTTAGGGTTAGGGTCAGGTTTAGGATTAAGGTGAGGTTTAGGGTAAGGGATAGCGTTAGGGTGAGGGTTAGGTTTAGGGTTACGGTGAAGTTTAGGGTTAGGTTTAGGTTTAGGGTGAGGGTTAGTGTTAGGATTAGGGTGAGGATGAGGGTTAGGTTGAGGGGCAGGGTTAGGGATAGGATAAGGTTTAGGGTTAGGGTGAGGGTTAGGGTAAAGGTTAGGCTTAGAGTGAGGGTGAGGGTGAGGGTTAGGGAGAGGGGTAATGATAGGGTTTGGGTGAGGTTTAGGTTGAGTGTGAGGGTTAGGGTTAGGTTGAGGGTTAGGGTTAGGGTGAGGGTTAGGCTTAGAGTTAGGGGTGGGTTGAGTTTGACGGTGAGGGTTAGGTTTAGGATTAGGATTAGGGTTAGGGTTAGGGTGAGCTTTAGTGTGTGGGTGAGGGTTAGGTTTAGGGTCAGGATTAGGTTTAGGCTTAGGGTTAAGTTTATGTTGAGGGTAAGTGTTAGGGTGAGGTTTAGTGTGTGGATGACTGTTAGGGTTATTATTAGGGTTAGAGTGCGGGTTAGGGTGAGGGATAGAGTTAGGGTTAGCGTTAGGGTGAGTGTGAGGTATAGGGTGAGTTTTAAGGTTAGGGTGAGGGTTATGGATAGTTTTAGGTTAGGGTGAGGGTGAGGGTGAGTGTTAGGTTTAGGTTTAGGCTTAGAGTTAAGGTGAGGGTGAAGGTGAGGGTTAGGGTTAGAATTAGTGTTAGGGTTAAGGTTAGGATGAGGGTTAGGATTAGGGTTAGGATGAGGTTTAGGGTTAGGGTGAGGGTTAGCGATAGGGTTAGAGTTATTGTGAGGGTTAGGGATAGGGTTACGATTTGAGTTAGCGTGAGTATGAGGGTGAGCTTTAGGGTTAGGATTAGGGTTAGGGTTAGTGATAGGCAGAGAGTGAGCATGAGGGTTAGGGTTAGGGTGAGGTTTAGGGTTAGGGTTGGGGTGAGGGTTAGGGTTAGGCTTATGGAGAGGGTGAGGATTTGGGTGAGGGTTAGAGTTTAGGTTAGCATTAGCGTGAGTGTGAGGTATACGGTGAGCTTTAAGGTTAGGGTGAGGGTTAGGATAAGTTTTAGGTTAGGGTGAGGGTGAGGGTGAGTGTTAGATTTAGGTTTAGGTTTAGAGTTAGGGTGAGGGTGTGGGTGAGGGTTAGGGTTAGAATTAGTGTTAGGGTTAGGGTTAGGATGAGGGATACGATTAGGGTTGGATGAGGTTTAGGGTTAGGGTGAGGGTTAGGGATAGGGTTAGGGTTATTGTGAGGGTTAGGATTAGGGTTACGGTTTGAGTTAGGGTGAGTATGAGGGTGAGATTTAGGGTTAGGATTAGGGTTATGGTTAGTGTTAGGCAGATGGTGAGTGTGAGGGTTAGGGTTAGGGTGAGGTTTAGGGTTAGGGTTAGCGTGAGGGTAAGGGTTAGGGTTAGGGAGAGGGATAGGGTTAGGGTGAGGGATAGGGTGAGGGTTATGGTCACAGGTAGGTTTAGGGTTAGGTTGAGGGTTAGGGTTGTGTGAGGGTTAGGGTTAGAATTAGGGTGAGGATAAGGTTTACTGTGAGGTTTAGGGTGAGGGAGACAGGGTTAGCTTTTGGTTTAGGGTGAGGTGAGGTTTCGGGTTTGCGTGAGGGTTATGGTGAGGGTTAGGGTTAGGGTTAGGGTGAGGGTGAAGGTGATTGTTAGGTTTAGGGTTCTGTTGAATGTTAGGTTTAGGGTGAGGGTTAGGGTTAGGTTTAGGGTGAGGGTGAGAGTGAGGTTTAGGTTTAGGTTTAGTTTTAGGGTTAGGGTTAGGGTAAGGGTTAGGGTTAGGGTGAGGGTGAGGGTGATGGTTAGGGTTAGGTTTAGGGTGAGGGTGAGGGTTAGGGTTAGCATTAGAGTTAGGGTTAGGGTAAGGTTGAGTGTTAGGATTAGGGTTAGGGTTAGGTTTAGGGTGCAGGTTAGGGTTCGGGTTACACTGAGAGTGAGGTTCAGAGTTAGGGATAGGATTAGGTTTAGGGTTAGGGTGAGGCTGAGGGTGAGGGTGAGAGTGAGGATTAAGTTTAGGGTTAGGTTTATGGTGAGGGCTAGGATGAGGGTGAAATTTTTGGTTAGGAAAGTTTTAGGGTTAGGTTTAGGGTGAGGATTTGGGTGAGGGTGAGGTTTAAGGTGAAGTTTATGGTTAGGGTGAGGGTTACGGTGAGGGTTGGGTTGTGGGTAAGTGTTAGCGTAAGGGTTAGAATGAGGGTGAGGGTTAGGGTTAGGGTGAGGGTAAGGGTTATTGTGAGGGTTAGGGTGAGGGTGACGTTTATGGTTAGCATTTGGGTTAGGGTGAGGTTTAGGATGAGCGATAGGGATAGGGTTAGGGTTAGGGTTAGGGTGAGAGTGAGGGTTAGGGTGAGGATGAGGGTGAGATTGAGGGTTAGGGTTAGAGGGAGGGTGAGGGTGTGGATGAGGCTTAGGGTTAGGATTAGTGTTAGGGTTAGCTTTTGGCTGAGGATGAGCTTGAGGGTGAGGGTGAGTTTTAGGTTTAGATTTAGGGTGAGGGTTACGGTTAGTGTGAAGGTTAGGGTTACCGTTAGGGTGAGTGTTAGTGTGAGGTTTAGGGTTAGGGTTAGGTTTAGGTGAGGGTTAGTGGTAATGTTAATGTTAGGTTGAGGGTGAGGTTTAAGGTGACAGTGAGAGTTAGTGTTCGGTTTAGGTTAGGGTTAATTATTGGGTGAGGCTTAGGTTGAGGGGTAGGGTTAGTGTTAGGATGAGGGTTAGGGTTAGTATGAGGGTTAGAGTTAGGGTTAGGCTTAGAGTGAGGGTAAGGATTAGGGTGAGGTTTAGGGTGAGGGTGAGGGTTAGGGTTAGCTTTCGGGTTAAGTTGAGGGTGAGGTTTAGGGTTTGCATTCGGGTTTGGTTGAGGGTTAGGTTGAGGTTTAGGTTTAGGTTTAGGGTGAGTGTGAGGGTGAGAGTTCGGGTTAGGGTTATGGTGAGGGTTAAAATTAGGGTGAGGGTTAGGTTTAGGGTTAGGGGGAGAGTGAGGGTGAGGGTTAGGGTTCGGGTGATGGTGAGGGTTAGGGTGAGGCTTAGGGTTAGGTTTAGTGTGAGGGTGAGGTTTAGAGTGAGGGTTATTGTTAGGTTTAGCATAAGGTTTATGGTGAGGTCTAATGTGAGATTGCGGGTTAGGGAGAGGGAATGGGTGTGGGAGAGCGTTTCAGTTAGGTAAGGGTTAGGATTAGGGTTAGGGTGAGGGTCAGGGATAGGATGAAGTTTATGGTTGGGGTGATGGTTAGGGTTAGTTTGAGGTTTAGGGTTAGGGTTAGGGTTAGGTTGAGGTTTAGGGTTCGGGTTTGCATTACGGTTAGGGTGAGGATTAGGGTGTATTTGAGGGTTAGGGATAGGTTTAGGGTTAGTGTTAGGGTGAAGGTTAGTGTTAGGGTTAGGGTTAGGGTGAGGGTTAGGGTAAGGGGTAGGGGTAGGGTTAGGGTGAATATTAGGATTAGGGTGAGGGTTCGGGTAAGGGTATGATTTAGGGTTAGGGTGAGGTTAAGGATTAGGGTGAGGGTGAGGGTCAGTGTTACGTTTGGGGTGATGGTGAGGGTGAGGGTTAGGGTAAGGTTTAGCCTTAGTTTGAGGGATAGGATGAGAGTTTTGTTTAGTGTTAGTGTTAGGGTTAGGGTTAGGTTTAGGTTTAGTCTGAGGTTTTGGGTGAGGGTGAGGGTGAGTGTATGGGTTTTGGTGAGGGTTAGGCTGAGGGTGAAATTTCGGGTTGGGGCTAGGTGAGGGTTATGTTGAGGGTTAAAGTTAATGTTATGTTTAGGGAGAGGGTTAGGTTTAGGGTTATGGTGAGGGCGATGGTGAGGTTGAGGAATAGGGTGAGGATGAGTGTGAGGATGAGGGTTTCGGTTAGGTAAGTACTAGGGTTAGGGTTAGTGTGAGGATTAGGGTGAGGGCGAGGGTTAGGATGAAGTTTAGGGTTAGGGTGAGTATTAGGGTTAGGGTTAGGTATAGGGTGAGCCTTAGGGCGAGGGGTAGGTTTAGGTTTAGGGTGAGGGTTATGGTTAGTATGAGGGTTAGGGTTAGAGTTAGGGTGAGTGTAAGGGTTAGGGTGAGCTTTAGGGTGAGGGTGTCTATTAGGGTTAGCTTTAGGTTTAGGGTGAGGGTGAGGATTTCGTTTTGCATTAGGGTTAGGGTGAGGGTTATGGAGAGGGTTAGGGTTTGGTTTAGCGTGAGGGTGAGGGTGAGGGTTAGGGTTAGTGTGAGTGTGAGGGTGAGGTTGAGGGTTAGGTTTAGGTGTAGGGTGAGGGTGAGGGTGAGGTTTAGGGTGAGGGTGAGGGTTGGACTTAATGTGAGGTTTAGGGTGAGGGTGAGGGTAAGGGTTAGGGTGAGGGTGAAGGTGAGGGTTAGGGGTAGGGGTAGGGGTAGATGTAGGTTTAGTGTTAGGTTTAGGGTTAGTATTAAGGTTAGGGTTAGGATTAGGCTGAGGGTGAGGGTGAGGGTGCGGGTGAAGGTGAGGTTTAGAGTTAGGGTTAGGGTTAGAGTTAGGGTTAGGTTGAGCGCTAGGATGAGGGTTAGGGTTAGGGTGAGGCTGAGTTTGAGGATATGATTGAGACTCACCCTAGCTTTCATGGCTATGGTTAGGGTGAGGTTTAGGGGGACGGGTAGATTTAGTGTTAGATTTAATGTGAGGGTTAGGTTTAGTGTGAGAGTTAGGGTTAGGGTTAGGGTTAGGGTGATGTTAAGTGTTAGAGTGAGGGTTAGGGTGAGAGTGAGGGTTAGGGTGATGTTTCAGGTGAAGGTGAAAGTTAGGGAGAGTGAGAGGTTTCGGGTGACGGTGAAGGTTAGGGTGTGTGTGAGGGTGAGAGTTAGGGTGAGGGTAAGGATTAGGGTGATGTTTAGGGTGAGGGTGAGGTTTAGGGTGAGAGTTAGGGTTCAGGGTAGAGGAATAGTTAGGGTGTAGGTGAGGGTTAGGGTAAGGGTGAGGCTTAGGGTGACCGTGAGTGTTAGGGTTCAGGTGAGGATTCGGGTTAGGGTTAGGGTTTGGGTTGGGGTTAGGGTTAGGGTTAGGGTGAGTGTTAGGCTTAGGGTGAGGGTTTCGGCTTAGGATTAGGGTTAGTGTGAGGATAAGGCTTAGGGTGAGGGTTAGGTTGAGACTGAGGGTTAGGGTTACCCTTAGGGTTAGGGTGAGGTTTAGGATGGGGGTTAGCGTGAGGGTTAGGGTTAGGGTTAGGGTTGGGTGAGGGTTAGGGTGAGCGAAAGGTTTAGGGTGAGGGTTAGGTTGAGGTTAAAGATAGGTTTATGTTGAGGGTTAGGGTTAGGGAAACGGTTAGGGTGAGGTTGAGGATTAGGGTTAGCATTAGTGTTAGGGTGAGGGTGAGGGTCAGGGTGAGGGTGAGGGGTAGGCTGAGGGGTAGGGTTAGAGTTAGGGTCAGGGTTAGGGTGAGGGTGAGGGTTAGGGTTACCATTAGGGTTAGGGTTAGATTTAGGGTGAGTGTTAGGGTTAAGGTTAGGGTAAGTTTGAGGGTAAGGTTTAGCATAAGGGTTAGGGTTAGGTTGCAGGTTAGGGTTAGGTTTAGGGTGAGGGTGGGGTTGAAGGTTAGGTTTAGTCTTATGGTTATGGTTAGGGTAAGGCTGATGGGGAAGGGGAGGTTGAGGGTGAGTGTTAGGGTTAAGTTTAGGGTTAAGGTGAGGGATTGGGTGAGGGTGAGGGTTAGGCTGATGGTGAGGGTGAGGGTTTTGGTTAGGTAAAGTTTAGGGTTAGGGTGAGGATTAGGCTGAGGATGAGGATTAAGCTGAGGTTAGGTTCAGGGTGAGGGTTAGTGTTAGGGTTAGGTTGAGGGTTAGGGTTAGGGAGATGTTTAGGGTGAGGTTGAGGGTTAGGGTGAGGGTTAGGGTTAGGGTTAGGTTTAGGGTGAGGTTGAGGGTTAGGATTAGAGTGAGGGTGAGTGTGAGGGTTAGGGTTAGGATTAGTTTTAGGGTTAGGGTGAGGGCTAGGGTGAGGGTGAGGGTTAGGGTGAGGGTGCGGTTTTCTGTTAGGAAAGGGTTAGGGTTAGGTTTAGGGTGAGGATTAGGCTGAGGGTGAGGTTGAAGGTGAGGTTTAGGGTTAACGTGAGGGTTAGGGTTAGCATTAGACTGAGCGTTAGGGTTTGGGTGATGTTTAGGGTGATGTTTAGGGTGAGGGTGAAGGTGAAGGTGAGGGTTAGGGTGTAGGTGAGGGTTACGGTGAGGGGGAGGGTTAGGGTGATGGTGAGGGTTAGGTTTAGGGTTAGTGTGAGGAAAAGGCTTAGGGTGAGGATTAGGATGAGAGTAAGTGTTAGGGTTAGGTTTAGAGTTTGGGTTAGGGTGAGGTATAGGGTTAGAGTTCGGGTTAGGGTTCAGTTGAGTGTGAGGGTTAGAGTTAGGGTTAAGGTGAGGGTTATGGTTGGGGTGAGGTTTAGGGTTACGGTTAGGGTTAGGGTGAGGGTGAGGGTTCAGGTGAGGGTTAGGGTGTGGGTTAGGGTTAAGGTTATGGTGAGAGTAAGGGTGAGGGTGAGGTTTAGGGTGAGGGTTAGGGTTAGGGTTAGGGTTAGGGTTAGGATGAGCGTTAGGCTGAGGGTTCGGTTTAGGGTTAGTGTGAGGGTTAGGGTTAAGGTTAATGTTAGGTTTAGGATTTGGTTAGGGTGAAGGTTAGTTTTAGGTTTAGGATAAGGTTTAGGCTGATGGTAAGATTTAGGGTTAGTGTGAGGGTTATGTTTAGCGTTAGGGTTAGGGTGTGGGCTAGGGTAAGGGTGAGGGTTAGGTTGAGGGTTTAGTTTAGGTAAGGGTTAAGGTAAGGTTAGGGTGAGGATTAGGGTGAGATTGAGGGTTAAGTTGAGGGTTAGGGTTAGGGTGAGCCTTAGGGTTACGATTAGGGTGAGGGTTAATGTTAGGGTGATGTTTAGGGTGAGGGTGAGGGTGAAGGTTCGGTGAGGGGGAGGGGTAGGTTTAGGGTTAGCGTGAACGTTAGGGTTAGGTTTAGGGTTAGAGTTAGGGTGAGGGTGAGGGTTAGGGTGAGGGGTAGGGTTAGGGTTACGATGAGGGTGAGGGTTAGGTTTAGTGTGAGAGTTACGGTTAGGGTTAGGGTTACGGTGAGGATTAGGTTGAGGGTTAGGGTTAGGTTAAGGGTGAGGATGAGGATGAAGGTGATGGTTAGGGCTACGTTTAGGATGAGGGTGAGGCTTAGGTTTAGGATGAGGGTGAGGATGAGGGTGAGGATGAGGGTTACTCTTAGGGTTAAGTTTAGGGTGAGGGTGAGGGTTAGGTTTAGGATTAGGGTTAGGGTCAGGGTGAGGGTGAGGGTTAGGGATAGGGTGAGGGTTAGGTTTATGGTTAGGGTTAGGGTGACGGTTAGGGTTAGGGTTAGGTTTAGGATGAACGTTAGGCTGAAGATTAGGGTTAGGGTTAGTATGAGGTTAGGTTTAGGGTTGGGTTAGGGTGAGGGTGAGGGTTTACTTTAGGTAAGGGTTTGGGTAAGTTTAGGGTGAGGATTAGGATGAGGTTGACGGCTGAGGTGAGGGTTAGGGTTAGGATGAGTGTTAGGGTTAGGTGAGGGTTATTGTTAAGGTGATGTTTAAGGTGAGGGTGAGGGTGAAGTTTCAGGTGAGGGGAGGGGTTAGGTTTAGGGTTATCGTGAGGTTTATGGTTATGGTTAGGGTTTGGGTGATGGTGAGGGTTAAGGTGAGTGTGAGGTTGATGGTGAGTGTGAGATTTAAGGTTAGGGTGAGGGTTAGGGACAGTGTTAGGGTTAGGGTGAGGTTGAGTATTAGGGTGAGAGTGAGCATTCAGGTGAGGGGGAAGGGGAGAGGGAGGGTTATTGTTAGTGTTCGGGTTAGAGTTAAGGTGAGTGTGTGGGTGAGGGTTAGGTTTAGGATTAGGGTTAGGGTTAGGTTTAGGCTGAGGGTGAGTGTGAGGGTGAGGGTGAGGGTTAGGGTTAGGGTGAGGGTTAGGCTTAATGTTAGGGTTAGGGTTAGGGTGAGGGATAGGGTTAGGATTCGTTTTAGGATGAGGGTTAGGCTGTGGGTTAGGGTTAGTGTTAGGGTGAGGGTTAGGGTTAGTGTGAGGGTTAGGATGAGGGTGAGGTTTAGGGTTAGGGATAGGGTTAGGCTGAGGTTAGGGTGAGGGCTAGGGTTAGTGTGACGGTTAAAATTAGGGTTAGGAATAGGGTGAGGGTTATGTTTAGGTTTAGGGTGAGTCTTAGGCTGAGGTGTAGGGTTAGTGTTACGGTTAGGGAGAGGGTTCGGGTTAGTGTGAGGGTTAGGTTTAGGTTTAGGTGAAGTTGAGGGTAAGGGGTAGGGTGAGGGTTAGGGTGAGGATGAGGGTTAGGATTAGAGTTACGGTTAGGATTAGGGTTAGGGTGATGTTGAGGTTTAGAATTAGGGTGAGGGTTAGGGTTATTGTTAGGTTAGGGTGCAGGTAAGGTTGAGGGTTAGGGTTAGGGTAAGTTTAGGTTTAGGCTGAGGGTGAGGGTGAGGGTGAGGTTGATGGTTAGTGTTAGGGTGAGGGTGAGGGTGAGGGCTAGGGTGAGGGTGCAGGTTAGTGTGAGGGTGAGGGTTAGGGTTTCTTTTACATCAGGATTAGGGTTAGGGTGAGGATTAGGGTGAGAGTGAGGGTGAGGATTTCGTTTACATCTGGGTTAGTGTTAAGCTGAGGTTAGGGTTAGGGTGAGGGTTAGGGTTAGAGTTAGGGTGTGGGTTAAGCTTAGGTTGATGTTTAGGGTGAGGCTGAGGGTTAGGGTGAGAGTTAGGGTGAAGCTTATGGTTATTGTTAAGATTAGTGTTAGGGTGAGGGTGAGGTTTAGGGTTAGAGTTAGGGTTATGGGGAGGGTTAAATTGAGGGTCAGGGTTAGGGTTAGTGCTAGGGTTAGGGTTAGGATGCGAGTTAGGTTGAGGTTTAGGGGTAGGGTTAGAGTGAAGTTTAGAGTGAGGGTGAGAGGAAGGGGGAGAGTTTGGTTTAGGGTTAGAGATAGGTTGAGGGTGAGGGTTAGGATTAGGGTTAGCACTAAGTTTGTGCTGAGGGTGAGTGTGAGGTTGAGGGTGAGGGTTAGGTTTAGGATGAGGGTTAGGGTTAGTTTTAGGGTGAAGGTTAGGGTTAGGGTTAGGGTTAGGATGAGCATTAGGCTGAGGGTTACAGTTAGGGTTAATGTGAGGGTTAGGGTTAGGGTTTGATTAGGTTGAAGGTTAGTTTTAGCTTTAGGGTTAGGATAAAGTTCAGACAGAGGGTTAGGGTTAGGGTTACTGTGAGGGTTAGGTTTAGTGTTAGGGTTAGGGGGTGGTCTAGGGTGAAGGTGAGTTTTAGGGTGAGGGTGAGGGTTTAGTTTAGGTAAGGGTTAAGGTTAGGTTCGGGTGAGGATTAGGGTGAAGTTGAGGGTTAAGGTGAGGATTAGGGTTAGGGTGAGGGGTAGGATTACTGTGAGGGTTAGGGTTAGTGTTAGGGTGAGGGTGAGGGTAAGTGTGAGGGTGAGGTTTAGGGTGAGGGTGAAGGTTAGGATTGGAGTTATGGTTAGGATTAGAGTGATGGTAAGGATGAATGGTTAGTGTTAGGGTGAGGATTAGGGTTGGGTTTAGGGTGAGGGTGAGGTTTAGGGTTAGGGTTATGGTTATGTTTAGGCTGAGGGTGAGGGTGAGGGTGAGGTTGATGTTTAGGATTATGGTTAGGGTGAAGGTGATGTTTAGGGTGAGGTTAGGGTTAGTATGAGGTTTAGGGTGAGGGTTTCGTTTACCTCAGGGTTAGGTTTAACCTGAGGTTAAGTTTAGGGTTAGGGTTAGTGTTAGTGTTAGGGTTAGGGTTAGGGTGAGGTTTAGGGTTAGGGTGATGTTTAGGGTGAGGGTGAAGGTGAGGGTGAGGGTTAGGTTAAGGGTGAGGGTAAGGTTTAGGTTTGGGAACAGGGTTAGGGTTAGGGTTAGGCTGAAGGTGAGGGTGAGAGTGAGGGTGAGGGTGAGGGTGAGAGTTTGGGTTAGGGTTAGGGTTAAGGTTAAGGTAAGAGTTACGGGTACTGTGAGGGTAATGGTTAGGTTTAGGGTTAGGGTGAGGGGAAGGGTTAGAGTGAGGTTTAGTGTGTGTTTAGAGTGTGAGGTTTAGGGTTAGGGTTAAGATTAGGGTGAGGGCTAGGGTGAGGGTGAGGTTTAGTATGAGGGTTAGGGTGAGGGTTTCTTTTAGCCAAGGTTTAGTGTTATGGTGAGGATTAACGTGAGGGTGATGGTTAGGTTGAGGTTTAGGGTTAGGGTGAGGGTTAGAGCAAGGGTTAGGGTGAGGGTTAGGGTTTGGGTGATGTTTAGCGTGAGGGTAAGGGTTAGAGCGAGGATGAGGGTTCGGGTGAGGGTAAGGGTTCGAGTGAGGGTGAGAGTTAGGGTGTGGGTGAGCATTAGTGTTAGGTTGAGTGTTAGCATTAGGTTTAGGGCTAGTGTGAGGGTGAGGGTAAGGTCTAGGGTTAGGATTAGGTTGACGGTTAAGATTAGGGTTAGGGTTAGTATGAGGGTTAGGGTGAAGGGTAGAGTTAGGGTTAGGGTGAGGGTTAGAGTGAGGGTGAGAGTGAGGGTTTAGTTTAGATAAGGGTTAAGGAAAGGTTAGGTTGAGGATTAGGGTGAGGTTGAGGGTTAAGGTGAGGGTTAGGATTATGTTGAGTGTTAGGCTTACTGTGAGGTTTAGGGTTAGCACTTAGGGTGAGGTTGAGGGTAAGGTTTAGGGTGAGGGTTATGGTGAGGGTGAGGGTTAGGATTAGAGTTATGGTTAGGATTAGGGTGAGGGTGAGGGTGAGGGTTAGTGTTAGGGTGAGGGTTAGGTTTGGGGTGAGGGTGAGGGTTAGGGTTAGGTTTGGGGTGAGGGTGAGAGTGAGGGTTAGGGTTAGGCTTAGGGTTAGGTTTAGGCTGAGGTTTAGGCTGAGGGTGAGGTTGAGGCTTATAGTTAGGGTTAGGGTGAGGGTGAGGGCTAGGGTGAGGGTGAGGGTTAGTGTGAGGGTGAGGGTGAGCGTTTCGTTTACGTCAGGGTTAGGGTTAAGATGAGGTTAAGGATAGGGTAAGGTTTAGCGTTAGGGTTAGGGTGAGGTTTATTGTTAGGGTGATGTTTAGGGTGAGGGTGAAAGTTAGGGTGAGGGTGAGGGTTAGGGTAAGTTTGAGGGAGAGTGTTAGATTTGAGAATAGGTTTAGGGTTAGGGTTAGGCTAAAGGTTAGAGTGAGGGTGAGGGTGAGGCTGAGGTTTAGGTTTAGGGTTAGTGTTAGGCTTAGGGTTAGGGTGAGGGTAAGGGTTAGAGTGAGGTTTAGGGTGAAGGTGAGGGTTAGGGTTAGGGTTAGGATTAGGGTGAGGGTTAGAGTGAGGGTGAGGGTTAGTGTGAGTTTCAGATTGAGAGTTTCTTTTAGCCAAGGGTTAGGGTTATGTTGAGGAATAGGGTGAGGTTGAGGATTAGGTTTTGGATTAGGGTTAGGGTGAGGGTTAGGGCTAGGGATAGGATGAGTGTTAGGGTTTGGGTGATGTTTAGAGTGAAGGTGAGGTTTAAGCTGAGGGTGAGTTTTAGGGTGTGGGTGAGGATTAGGGTTAGATTGAGTGTTAGTGTTAGGTTTAGGTTTAGTGTGAGGTTGAGGGTTAGGGGTAGCTTTAGGGTTAGGTTGAGGGTTTGGATTAGGGTTAGGGTTAGTGTGAGGTTTAGGGTGAAGGGTAGGGTTATGGTTATGGTGAGGGTTAGGGTGAGGGTGAGGGTTAGGGTGAGGTTGTGGGTGAAGGTTAGGCGTAGGTGTAGGGTTAGGATGAGTTTAAGGGTTAGGTTTAGGTTGAGGAATAGTGTTAGGGTTAGGGTTAGGGTGAGTGTTAGAGTGTGGGTTAGGGTTCCGGTGGGGGTGAGGTTTAGGGTGTTGGTGAGGGTTAGGTTTAGGGTGAGGATTAGGGTTATAGTGAGGTTTATGGTGAGGGTAAGGGTTAGGGTGAGGTTTAGTGTGAGGGTTAGGATGAGGGTGAGGTATAGGTTTTGGGTTAGGGTTAGTGTGAGGGTTAGGGATAGGTTTAGGGATAGGGTGAGAGTGAGGGTTAGGGTTAGGTTTAGGTTTAGAGTTAGGTTGAGGGTGAGCGTTAGGGTTAGTATTAGAGTTAGCCTGAGGGTGAGGGTGAGGGTTAGGGTTAGGGTGAGTTTTATGGGTAGGGTTTGGGTTAGGGTGAGGGTTAGGGTTAGGGTTAGGGTTAGGATGAGATTAGTCTGAGGGTTAGGGTTAGGGTTAGGTTGAGGGTTAGGGTTAACCTGATATTTATTGTGAGAGTATCGTTTAGGGTGAGGGTGAGTATTCGGGTGAGCGTGATGGTTAGGATGAGGGTGAGGGTTAGGGTTACAGTTAAGGTTAGGGAGAGGGGTAGCGTGAGCATTAGGGTTAGGATTAGGGTTAGGATTAGGGTTAGAGTGAGGATGAGGGTGAGGGTTAGGGTTACAGTTAAGGTTAGGGAGAGGGGTAGCGTGAGCATTAGGGTTAGGATTAGGGTTAGGATTAGGGTTAGAGTGAGGATGAGGGTGAGGGTTAGGGTGTGGGTAAGTGTTATGGTTATGGTTAGGGTTAGGGCTAGGGTGAGGGTTAGTGTGAGGGTGAGTGTTCAGTGAGGGTGAGGGTGAGTGTGAGGGTTAGTGTTAGAGTTAGGTTTAGGTTGAGGGTGATTTTGAGGGTTAGGAATAGGAATAGGGTTAGGGTTATGGTTAGGGTGAGGGTTACGGTTAGTGTGAGAGATATGATTAGGTTTAGGGTTAGGGTTACTGTGAGGGTAAGGGTTAGGGTGAGGGTTAAGGTGAAGCTGAGCGTTAGGGTTCGGGTTTGGGTTAGGGTGAGGGCTAGGGTGAGGGTGAGGGTTAGTGTGAGGGTTAGGTTGAGGGTTTCTTTTAGGTCAGGGTTAGGTTTATGGTGAGGATTAGCGTGAGAGTGAGGGTTAGGGTTAGGGTTAGCATGAGGGTGAGGGTTTAGGTGATGTTTAGGGTGAGGGTGAGGATTAAGGTGAGGGTGAAGGTTAGGGTGCAGTTGAGGATTAGGGTTAGGGTTTGGGTTAGGGTAATGGTGATGGTAAGGTATATAATGAGGTTTATTGTGAGGATGAGGTTTAGGTTTAGTGTTAGGGTTAGGGTGAGGTTTAGGGTGAGCGTTAGGGTTTGGTTTAGGGGTAGGGTGAGGGTGTGGTATAGGGTGAGTGTTAGTGTTAGGGTGAGGGATAGGGAAATGGTTAGGGTGAGTTTGAGGGTTAGGGTTAGGGTTAGGGTGAGGTTGAGCGTTAGGATTAGGGTAAGGATTAGGTTTTGGCTGAGTTTGTGGGTGACTGTAAAAGTGAGGGTTAGGTTTAGGGTGAGGGTTAGGGCTAGGGTTAGGGTTAAGGTAAGGGTGAGGGTTAGGGTTAGGGTGAGGGTGTGGGTAAATGTTAGAGTGAGGGTTAGGTTGAGAGTGAGGGTTAGGGTAAGTTTCAGGGTAAGGGTTAGGATGAGGGTAAGGGTTAGGTTGAAGGTTAAGGTGAGGGTGAGGGTTAGCATTAGTGTTAGGGTGAGGGTGAGGGTGAGGGTTAGGGTGAGGGTTAGGGTTAAGTTTAGGGATGGGGTGAGGATTAGGGTTAGGGTTAGGTTTAGGGTGAGGTTTAGGATGAGGGGTAGGGTTAGTGAAAGAGTGATAGTTAGGGTTAATTTGAAGATTAGGGATATAGTGAGGTTAATTTTACTGTGAGGTTTAGGTTTAGGTTAGGGTTTAGATGAGTGTTAGGGTTATGTTGAGAGTGAGGGTGAGGGTGAGGGCTAGGTTTAGTGTTAGTGTGAGTGTTATTGTTAGGGTCGGGGTTAGGTTTAGGGTGAGGGTTAGGGTTAAAGTAAGGGTTAGAGTGAGGGTTAGGGTTAGGGTGAGGGTCAGGGTGAGGGTTTGGATTAGGTTGAAGGTTAGGTTTAGGGTGAGGGTTAGGGTTAGGGTAAGCGTTAGGGTGATGGTGAGGGGTAGGGTGAGGGTGAGGGTTAGGTTTAGAGTTAGGGTTAGACTGAGTGTTAGGATTAGGGATAGGGTTAGGGTGAGAGTTAGGGTGAGGTGTCGGGATACGGTTAGGCTGAGGGTTAGGGTTAGTGTGAAGGTTAGGGGTAGGGTTAGGGTTAGTGTTAGGATAATGTTTAGGGTGAGGGTTAGTTTAAAGGTGAGGGTTAGAGTCAGCGTTAGGGTTAGGTTCACTGTGAGGTTTAGGGTTAAGGTGATGTTTAGGGTGATGTTGAGGGTTAGTGTGAGGGTGAGGGTGAGGGTGAGGCTAAGGGTGAGGGTTAGGGTGAGGGTGAGTTTAGTTTAGGATTAGGGTTAGAGTTAGGGTTAGGCTAAGGGTGAGGGGGAAAGTGAGGGTGAGGGTTAGGGTTAGGGCTAGGGTGAGGTTTAGGGTTAGTGTGAGGGTTAGTGTGATGGTGAGGGTCAGCGTGAAGGTGAGGGTTAGAATGACGGTGAGGGTGAGGTTGAGGGTTAGGGTTAGGATTAGGGTTAGGGTGAGTTTTAGGGTTATGGCTTGGGTTAGAGTTATTATTAGGGTTAAGTTTAGGATGAGGGTGAGGGTTATTGTTAGGGTTAGGGTTAGGTTTAGGTTGAGAGTGGGTTTGAGGGTTAGCGTTAGTCTTAGGGTTATGGTTAGGGTAAGGCTGATGGGGAAGGGGAGGTTGAGGGTGAGTGTTGGGGTTAAGTTTAGGGTTAAGGTGAGGGATTGGGTGAGGGTGAGGGTTAGGCTGAAGGTGAGGGTGAGGGTTTTGGTTAGGTAAAGTTTAGGGTTAGGGTGAGGATTAGGCTGAGGATGAGGATTAAGCTTAGGTTAGGTTCAGGGTGAGGGTTAGTGTTAGGGTTAGGTTGAGGGTTAGGGTTAGGGAGATGTTTAGGGTGAGGTTGAGGGTTAGGGTTAGGGTGAGGGTGAGGGTTAGGGTTAGGGTTAGGTTTAGGGTGAGGGTGAGGGTTAGGATTAGAGTGAGGGTGAGGGTGAGGGTTAAGGTTAGGATTAGGTTTAGGGTTAGGGTGAGGGCTAGGGTTAGGGTGAGGGTTAGGGTGAGTGTGCGGTTTTCTGTTAGGAAAGGGTTAGGGTTAGGTTTAGGGTGAGGATTAGGCTGAGGGTGAGGTTGAAGGTGAGGTTTAGGGTTAAGGTGAGGGTTAGGGTTAGCGTTAGGCTGAGCGTTAGGGTTTGGGTGATGTTTAGGGTGAGGGTGAGGGTGAAGGTGAGGGTTAGGGTGTAGGTGAGGGTTAGGGTGAGGGTGAGGGTTAGGGTGATGGTGAGGTTAGGTTTAGGGTTAGTGTGAGGAAAAGGCTTAGGGTGAGGATTAGGATGAGAGTAAGTGTTAGGGTTCTGATTAGAGTTTGGGTTAGGGTGAGATATAGGGTTAGAGTTCGGGTTAGGTTTCAGTTGAGTGTGAGGGTTAGAGTTAGGGTTAGGGTGAGGGTTAGGGTTGGGGTGAAGGTTAGGCTTACGGTTAGGGTGAGGGTGAGGGTGAGGTTCAGGTGAGGGTTAGGGTGTGGGTTAGGGTTAAGGTTATCGTGAGAGTAAGGGTTAGGGTGTGGTTTAGCGTGAGGGGTAGGGTTAGGGTTAGGGTTAGGATTAGGTTTAGGGTGAGAGGGTGAGGTGTCGTGATACGGTTAGGCTGAGGGTTAGGGTTAGTGTGAAGGTTAGGGGTAGGGGTAGGGTTAGTGTTAGGATAATGTTTAGGGTGAGGGTTCGTTTTAGGTTAAGGGTTAGAGTGAACGTTAGGGTTAGGTTCAGTGTGAGGTTTAGGGTTAAGGTGATGTTTAGGGTGATGTTGAGGGTTAGTGTGAGGGTGAGGGTGAGGGTGAGGGTGAGGCTGAGCGTGAGGGTTAGTGTGAAGGTGAGTTTAGTTTAGGTTTAGGGTTAGAGTTAGGGTTAGGCTGAGGGTGAGGGTGAGGGTTAGGGTTAGGGCTAGGGTGAGGGTTAGGGTTAGTGTGAAGGTTAGTGTGATGGTGAGGGTCAGCGTGAAGGTGAGGGTTAGAATGACGGTGAGGGTGAGGTTGAGGTTTAGGGTTAGGATTAGGGTTAGGGTGAGTATTAGGGTTAGGGCTAGGGTTAGAGTTATTGTTAGGGTTAAGGTTAGGATGAGGGTGAGGGTTATTGTTAGGGTTAGGGTTAGGGTTAGGTGAGGGTGGGGTTGAGGTTAAGGGTTAGTCTTAGGGTTATGGTTAGGGTAAGGCTGATGGGGAAGGGGAGGTTGAGGTTGAGTGTTACGGTTAAGTTTAGGGTTAAGGTGAGGGCTTGGGTGAGGGTGAGGTTTAGGCTGAGGGTGAGGGTGAGGGTTTTGGTTAGGTAAAGGTTAGGGTTAAGGTGAGGATTAGGGTGAGGATGAGGATTAAGCTGAGGTTAGGTTCAGGGTGAGAGTTAGTTTTAGGGTTAGGGTGAGGGTTAGGGTTAGGGAGATGTTTAGGGTGAGGTTGAGGGTTAGGGTGAGGGTGAGGGTGAGTGTGAGGTTTAGGATTAAGGTTAGGTTTAGGGTTAGGGAGATGTTTAGGGTGAGGTTGAGGGTTAGGGTGAGGGTGAGGGTGAGGGTGAGGGTTAGGGTTAGGGTTAGGTTTAGGGTGAGGGTGAGGGTTAGGATTAGGAATAGAATTAGGGTTAGTGTTAAACTGAGTGTGACGGTCAGGGTGAGGGTCAAGGTTATGGTCAAGTTTAGGGTTAGGTTTAGAGTGCGGGTTAAGGTTAGTGTGAGGTTTATGGTTAGAGTTAGGGTGAGGGTAAGGGTTAGGATGAGGGTAAGCCTTAGGTTGAGTGTGAGGTTTTGGAATTCGGCTTTGTGTTAGGGTTAGTGTGAGGGGTAGGGTTCGGGTGAGGGTGAGGTTTAGGGTGTGGTTGAGGGTTTGGGTTAGGATGAGAGTCAGGTTATGGTGTCGGGATAGGGTTAGGGTGTGGTTGAGGGTTTGGGTTAGGATGAGAGTCAGGGTATGGTGTCGGGATAGGGTTAGGGTGAGTGTTAGGATTAGTGTGAATGTTAGCGTTAGGGTTAGGGTTAGGATAAGGGTTAGTGTGAGGGTTACGGTTAGTGTGATGTTTAGGGTGAGGTTGAGGGTTAATGTGAGGGTGACCGTGAGGGTTAAGGTGAGGATGAGGCTGAGTGGGAGAGTGACAGTGAGGGTTAGGTTTAGGGTTAGGTTTAGGGTGAGGGTAAGTGTTTGGGTTGCTATTAGGGTTATGGTAAAGCTTAGGTTGATTGTGAGGGTGAGGGTGATGGTGAGGATCTCGGTTACGTAAGTGTTAGGGTTACGTTTAGGTTAATACTGAGGGTTAGGGTTAGCGTTAGGGTTAGGGTGAAGGTTAGGATGGGGGTTAGGGTGAGGGTCAGGGTTCGGGTTAGGGTTGGGTGAGGGTAAGGGTGAGCGTAAGTGTTAGGGTGAGGGTTAGGTTGTGGGTGAGGGATAGGTTTATCGTGAAGGTAAGGGTTAGGGTTAGGTTGAGAGTGAGGGTGAGGGTAAGGGTAAGGGTTAGGGTCAGAATTAGAGTGAGGGTGAGGGTTAGGGTTAGCATTAGGTTTAGGTTTAGGATTAGGTTGAGTGTTAGGGTTAGGGTTAGGGTTAGGGTTAGGGCTAGGGTGCAGGTTAGGGTTACGGTTAGAGTGAGGGTGAGGGTCAGGGTTAGGGTTAGGATTAGGTTTAGGGTTAGGGTGAAGCTGAGGCTGAGGCTGAGGGTGAAGGTGAGGGTGAGGGTGAGGATTAAGGTTAGGGTTAGGTTTAGGGTGAGGACTAATGTGAGGGTGATGTTTTTGTTTAGGAAAAGTTTAGGGTTAGTTTTAGGGTGAGGATTAGGGTGAGGGTGAGGTTTAAGGTGAGGGTTAGGGTTAGGGTCAGTGTTAGGGTTAGGGTTAGGGTGAGGATTAGGGTTAGGTTGATGTTTAGGGTGACGGTGAAGGTGAGACTGAGGGTTCGGGTGAGGGTTAGGGTTAGGGTGAGGGTTAGGGTTAGGGTTAGGTTTAGGTTTAGGGTGAGGGTAAGGGTCATGATGACAGGGTGAGGGTGTGGGTTAGGGTTAGGTTTAGGGTTAGGGTGAGGGTTGGGGTGAGGGTTAGGGTTAGGGTTAGGGTGAGGGTTAGGGTGAAGCTTAGGGTGAAGTTTACGGTTAGGGTTAGGGTTTGGGGTAGGGTAAGGTTTAGGGGGAGGGGAAGAGGTATGGTGAGGGTTAAGGAGAGGGTGAGGGATAGGGTTATGGTGAGGGTAAGGGTTAATCTAAAGGTTATGTTGAGAGTGAGCATTTGTGTTAGCATCAGGGTTGGGTGAAGGTTAGGGTTAGGATTAGGCTGAGGGGTAGTTTTAGGGTTATTATGAGATTTAGGTTTAGGGTTAGGGTGAGGGTAAGGGTTAGGATGACAGCTAGGGTGAGGGTCAGGGTTAGGGTTAGGTTTAGGGTTAGGGTGAGGGTTAGAGTGAGGGTTAGGGTTAGAGTTAGTTTGAGGGTTAGGGTGAAGGTTAGGGTTAGGTTTAGGGTTTGGGGTAGGGTGAGGTTTAGGGAGAGGGGAAGGGGTAGGGTGAGGGTTAAGGAGAGGGTGAGGGATAGGGTTATGTTGAGGGTAAGGGTTAATCTAAGGGTTAGGTTGGGAGTGAGCATTTGTGTTAGCATCATGGTTGGGTTGAGGGTTAGGGATAGGGTTAGTTTGCGGAGTAGTTTAGGGTTAGGGTGAGGGTTAGGGTTAGGGTTAAGGTGAGGTTAAGGGTTTGGTTGAGGGTGAGGGTGAGGGTTAGGCTTAGCCTTAGAGTGAGGGTGAATGTTAGGGTTAGGGATAGGGTGAGTGTGAGTGTGAGGATTAGGTGTAGGATTAGGGTTAGGTTTAGGGTTATGCTGAGGTTTAGCCTGATGGGTAGGGTTACAGTTAGGGTGAGGGTTAGGTTTAGTGGGAGTCTTAGGGTTAGGTTTAGGGTTAGGGTTAGGGTGAGGGTTCAGGTGAGGTTTCGGGTTAAGTAGTGGGTGAGGGTTAGGGTTAGTGTGAGGACTAGCTTTAGGGTTAGTGTTACTGTTAGGGTTAGGCTTAGGGTAAGGGTAAGGGTTAGGGTTAGTTTTATGGTTAGGGTTCGGGTTCGGGTTAGTGTGAGGGTTAGGTTTAGGGTTAGGTGAAGGATCGGGTAAGGGTGAGGGTGAGGGTTAGGGTCAGGGTGAGTATTATGATTAGGTTAAGGACTAGGGTTAGGCTGAGGGTGAGGGTGAAGTTGAGGTTTATGATTAGGGTTACGGTGAGGGTTAGGTTTAGGGTGATGTTTAGGGTGAGGGTGAGGGTTAGGGTGAGGGTGAGGGTTCGGGTGAGGGTGAGGATTAGGGTGTGGATGAGGGTTAGCCTGAGGGTGAGGGTTACAGTTAGGTTTAGGGTGTGGGTTAGGGTTAGGGTTTGGATTAGGGTGAGGTTTAGGGTGAGGGGTAGGGTCAGGGTTGGGGTGAGGTTTAGGGTTAATGTGAGGTTTAGGGTTAGGTTTAGGGTAAGTGTGAGGGTAAGGGTTAGTGTGCGGGGTAGGGTTATTGTTAGGTTTAGGGTGAGTGTGAGGGTGAGTGTTATGGTTAGGGTTAGGGTGAGGGTTAGGGTTAGGCTAAGGCTTAGGGTTGGGGATAGGGTAAGGTTGAGTGTGAGGGTGATGTTTAGAGGTAGTTTTAGGCTGAAGGTGAGGTTTCGGTTTAGGATTAGGGTTAGGGTTAGGGTTAGGGTGAGGGTTAGGTTTAGGATTAGGATTAGGGTTAGCCTTAAGGTGGGGATGAGGTTGAGGGTTTGGGAGAGGATTAGGGTTAGGTTTACAGTTAGGGTGAGAGTGAGGATTAGGTTGAGGTGAGGGTTCGTGTTTGGGTGAGGGTTAGGGTGATGCTGAGGGTTAGGGTGAGGGTGAGGTTTAGGTTTAGTGTTAGCTTTAGGGTGAGGGTTAGGATCAGGGTTAGGATTAGGGTGAGGGTTAAGGTGAGGGTTAGGGTTAGGGTTAGGGTGAGGGTGAGGGTGAGAGGTACAGTTAGGTTTCGAGTTAGGGTGATGGTGAGGGAGAGGGTGAGGGTGAGGTTGTGGGTTAGGTTTTGGGTGAGGGTTAGGGTTAATATTAGAGTTAGGGTTAGGGTGAGGGATAGGGTTAGGGTTAGGGTTAGGATGAGGGTTAGGGTGTGGGGTAGGGTTAGGGTCAGGGTGAGGGTTAGGGTTAGTGTGAGTTTTAGGTTTAAGATT